>NC_091442.1:73954153-74173464 GCF_964237555.1 Oryctolagus cuniculus
TCTTCCTTCCGTTGGCTCACCACCCAAATGGCCACTACAGCCAGCGCACTCTGCCGATCTGAAGCCAAGAGCCAGGCGCTTCCTCCTGGTCTCCCATGTGGGTGCAGGGCCAAAGCACCTGGGCCATCCCCATCCTCCACTGCCCTCCCAGGCCACAGCAGAGAGCTGGACTGGAAGAAGAGCAACCGGGACTAGAACCTGGTACCCATATGAAATGCTGGTGCCACAGATGGAGAATTAACCAAGTGAGTCACGGCGCTGGCCCCAGAAGGACAAAAACTTGTAAAAGATACAAAGAAGGTCATTATGTCATGATTAAAGGATGAATTCAAAAGAAGACGTGATTACAGTAAATGTGTATGCACTGAATGCTAGGGCACATGATTATTTAAGACGAATGTTAATGGACACAAAGGAGACATATGCTCCAAAAAATAATTAATCAGAGATTTTAATACCCCACTTTCATCACTGGGCAGATCAGTCAGGCAAAATATCAACTAAGAAACAACAGACCTAATTTACACTCTGGATCAAATAGATCTAATTGATAGTTACAGAACATTTCACCCCAAGTTTTCTCCCTAACTCTTCCCTGAGATTGCTCTCTCTCCACTTTTTTTTTAAAACTATCTTCCCCTAGACTACAGCAGTAAGCTCCCTCCCTGTTCTGCCATCTTGGAATCTCCCTCTCATTGTGGTTTGGGATTGCATTTCTCTAATGATTAGTGATATTTAACATACTTTCATGTGCTTTTAGGCCATTTTTTAAAACTTTTATTTAATAAATATAAATTTCCAAAAGTACAACTTTTGGATTATAGCAGCTTTTCCCCCCATAACCTCCCTCCCACCCACAACCATCCCATCTCCCACTCCCTCTCCCATCCCATTCTTCATCAAGATTCATTTTCAATTATCTTTATATACAGAAGATTGATTTAGTATATACTAGGTAAAGATTTCAACAGTTTGCACCCACACAGACACACAAAGTATAAAGTACTGTTTGAGTACTAGTTATACCGTTAATTCACATAGTACAACACATTAAGGACAGAGATCCTACATGGGGAGCAAGTGCACAGTGACTCCTGTTGTTGATTTAACAATTGACACTCTTGTTTTTGGCGTCAGTAATCACCCGAGGCTCTTGTCATGAGCTGCCAAGTCTATGGAAGCCTTTTGGGTTTGCCCACTCTGATCTTATTTAGACGAGGCCATAGTCAAAGTGGAAGTTCTCTCCTCCCTTTAGAGAAAGGTACTTCCTTCTTTAATGGCCTGTTCTTTCCGCTGGGATCACACTCACAGAGATCTTTCATTTAGAACTTTTTTTTGTCAGAGTGTCTTGGCTTTCCATGCCTGAAGTACTCTAATGGGCTTTTTAGCCAGATCTGAATGCCTTAAGGGCTGAATCTGAGGCCAGAGTGCTGTTTAGGGCATCTGCCATTCTATGAGCCTGCTGTGTATCCCACTTTCCATGTCAGATAATGTCTCTCCTTTTTAATTCTATCAGTTAGTATTAGCAGACACTAGTCTTGTTTATGTGATCCCTTTGACACTTAATCCTATCTTTTTTTTTAACTTTTATTTAATGAATACAAATTTCCAAAGTACGGCTTATGGATTACAATGGCTTCCCCCCCATAACATCCCTCCCACCCGCAACCCTCCCCTTTCCCACTCCCTCTCCCCTTCCATTCACATGAGGATTCATTTTTGATTCTCTTTATATACAGAAGATCAGTTTAGCATACATTAAGTAAAAGATTTCAACAGTTTGCTCCCACACAGAAACACAAAGTGAAAAATAATAGATGATTTTTTAAATGATGATGAAATCAGATCAGACCTATTGTCATGTTTAATCCCAGTGAGAGTCAAGTTGGAATTGATAATTTCTTCCTCTTTCAATCCAGCTTTCTGCTGTGGCCTGGGAAAGCAGTAGAAGATGGCCCACATCCTTGGGCCCTTGCACCCATGTGGGAGACCTGGAAGAAGCTCCTGGCTCCTGGCTTCGGATCAGCACAGCTCCAGCCATCATGGCCATCTAGGGAGTGAACCAACAGATGAAGACCTCTCTCTCTGTCTCTCCCTCTCATTGAATGTAACTTTACCTCTCAAATAAATAAATAAATAAATCTAAAAAGAATCTAAAATAAAATAAGTTACAAGAAAATAAAATAAAAAGACCTGAAAACAAAAAGTTCTCTCTGAAGGGTTAGACGAGGTTGAGGAAAGGAAAATCTTTACTTTCCCATATGTACACCTCTGGATTGTTTCAACTATTTCCTGTGCATTGCTTTTACAATAGCAATTTTTTTTAACTTTTATTTAATGAATATAAATTTCCAAAGTACGACTTATGGATTACAATGGCTTCCCCCCCATACCGTCCCTCCCACCCACAACCCTCCCCTTTCCCACTCCCTCTCCCCTTCCATTCACATCAAGATTCATTTTCGATTATCTTAATATACAGAAGATCAGCTTAGTATACATTAAGTAAGGATTTCAACAGTTTGCTCCCACACAGAAACATAAAGTGAAAAATAATAGATTTTTTTTAAATGATGATGAAATCATGTTTAATCCCAGTGACAGTCAAGTTGGGAATTGATAATTTCTTTTTTTTTTTTATAGAAGATCAGTTTAGTATGCATTAAGTAAAGATTTCAACAGTTTGCACCCCCATAGAAACACAAAGTGAAATATATTGTTTGAGTACTCGTTATAGCATTAAATCTCAATGCACAGCACATTAAGGACAGAGATCCTACATGAGGAGTAAGTGCACAGTGACTCCTGTTGTTGACTTTACCAATTGACACTCCTGTCTATGGCATCAGTAATCTCCCTATGCTCCAGTCATGAGTTTCCAAGGCTATGGAAGCCCTCTGAGTACTCCGACTCTTATCTTGTTTAGACAAGGTCATAGTCAAAGTGGAGGTTCTCTCCTCCCTTCAGAGAAAGGTACCTCCTTCTTTGAAGACCTGTTCTTTCCACTGGGATCTCACTCACAGAGAACTTTCATTTAGGTTTTGTTTTTTTTGTTTTTTTGTTGTTGTTGTTGTTTGTTTTTTGTCTTTTGGTTTTTTTTGCCAAAGTGTCTTGGCTTTCCATGCCTGAAATACTCTCATGGGCTTTTCAGCCAGATCGGAATGCCTTTAGGGCTGATTCTGAGGCCACAGTGCTGTTTAGGACATCCGCCATTCTATGAGTCTGCTGAGTATCTCGCTTCCCATGTTGGATCACTCTCCCCTTTATTTATTCTATCAGTTAGTATTAGCAGGTACTAGACTTGTTTATGTGCTCCCTTTGACTCTTAGTCCTTTCATTATGATCAGTTGTGAACTGAAATTGATCACTTGGAATAGTGAGATGGCATTGGTACATGCCATCTTGATGGGATTAAATTGGAGTCCCCTGGTATGTTTCTAACTCTACCATTTGGGGCAAGTCAGCTTGAGCATGTCCCAAATTGTACATCTCTTCCCTCTCTTATTCCCACTCTTATGTTTAACAGGGATCACATATCATTTTGATGAATTATGAACAGAAACTGATCACTTTGACTAGTGAGATGGCATTGGTACATGCCACCTTGATGGGATTGAATTGGAATCTCCTTGCACGTTTCTAACTCTACCATTAGGGGTAAGTCCGAGTGAGCATGTGTTTAGACCATTTTTATATCTTCTTTGGAGCAGAGTTCAATTTTTAATCAGCTTTTTATTGTTGCTGAGTTTTAGGGCTTCTTCACATTTTCTGGACATCAAACCATTATTAGACATAGAATTTGCAAATATTTTCTCTCATTCCCTGGGTTGACTTTTCATTCCATTGTGCTATATATATGCATCAGAATATTATTTAGCCTTAAAAATTCTAACACATGATACAATATCAATGATTCCCAAAGACATTATGCTAAGTGAAATAAATCAGTCAGAAAAAAATAATATTTTGTTTGACTTGTATGAGGTACCTAGGTTAGTCAAATTTTTAGAGAATACTTAGAGAATAAGTATAATGATGACTGCCAGGAGCTGAAGGTGGGGGATGGAATGAAATGGAGTTAGTATTGATAGCATAGGGTTTCATTTGATAAAGATGAGAAAGTCCAGGGGCCAACATTGTGGCATGGTGAGTTAAGTGGCTACTTGTGATGCTGGCATCCCATGTGGATGGGATGATGGTTTGAGACCCGGCTGCTCCACTTCCAATCCAGTAGACTCCTCTCAGATCATTCCAAGAAGAGGGCATCTCTTCTAGACCCTGGCTGCAGGAGTCACTGGTGGTGTCCCCACTCACTACTGCATGTTTTTATTGTCCACACTGCTCCATGGCATCTCTCTTCTTTCTACAGAATTTCCATTGCAAACTTTTCTTCAACTCTCCCTTGGGAATGCAGTTATTCCACTTTTCTTCTGTTATCTTCCTGTGGTCAAAATCAGCACATCTTTTCCCTCTTCAGCCAACTCGGATCTTTCCAGTCTGTCTCTTTCTTTGCACACTTTAACCCATTTACATTCCAGGTTATTATTGATAAGTAATGACTTGGTCCTGCCATTTTCCTGTAAATATTCTTTTTGTTTATTTTGGGTCTCCTTTGTGCTATTACATGATTCTTTCATGATGCTGATTATCTTTCTCTGTTTCTATATATATAGTACATCCTTTTTTAAGTATCATTTTGATAAATGATGACAAATTCTTTCAATTTTAGTTTTTTCTTGGAAGATTTTTATTCCACTTTCATTTATGTGTTTATTTGAAAGGCAGAGTTACAGAGAGGTAGAGGCAGAGAGAGAGATCTTCCACCTCTTGATTCACTCCCCAAATGGCTGCAACCACCACAGCTGGGATAACCCAAAGCCAGGAGCCAGGAGCTTCATCCGGGTCACCCACATGGGTGCAGGGGCCCAAGCACTTCAGCCATCTTCCACTGTCTTCCCAGGCCATAGCATAGAGCTGTGTCGCAGGTGGAGCAACTGGGTCTCAAACCTGCACCCAAATGGGATACCAACACTGCAGGCAGTAGCTTTACATGCTATGCCACAGCACTGGCCGGCACCACCTTCATTTATAAATGAGAGCTTTGCAGCCAACATTATTCTGGATTGACAGTTTTTCTTTTTTCTTTAAGGACTTGGACTACTGGTTTCTGATGACAAATATTCCCTCACTGCACTTAGATAAATGGTCACCCTTTTCCTACCTACGCTCCAGGCCAGACTCAAAGTCAGTGGCAACCACAGAATTCTTCTTCAGACACCATCCACTAGTGGCTTGTGGGCTGCTGCAGCCTCCTGTGGCATTGCACTGTGGAGGTGATGCTTCACCTGCTGGCTGCCAGGTGACTGGTGAGGGGAAGGGGAGAGAAACAACATGGTCTCCCTCACCCTACCCCCAGCTCTCTGAGCTGGACTCAAAGTCTGTGGAAACCACGAGGTTCTCCCTCACACCAGGTCCCCAGCAGTGCATGGGCAGCTGCAGCCTCCTCTACCCTTGCTCTGATAAGACGGAGTCTCCTTTCCAGCCGCCAGAAGTGACTGGTAGTGTCTGCCAGCTGCTGCATTTGTATGCTTTCTTTGCTGTTCTACTGAGTCTCTCCTCTTTTCTGTACATTTTCTACTGAAAAATTCTCTTTAGCTATCCCCTGGGAATGCAGTCTCTCTCTTATTTTTCTGGTATTTTCCATGATCAAAATCTGTGTGTCTTTTCCCTATTTAGTCATCCTGTATGTCAAGTATATAATTTATTTTAATTTTTTTATTTGACAGAGTTACAGAGAGAGGTAGAGACAGAGAAAGAGGTCTTCCATCCACTGGTTCACTCCCCAGATGACAGCAACGGCCGGAGCTGAGCCAATCCGAAGCCAGGAGCCAGGAGCTTCTTCCAGGTCTCCCACATGAGTGCAGGGGCCCAAGTACTTGGGCCATCTTCCTCTGCTTTCCCAGGCCATAGCAGAGAGCTGGATCAGAAGAATAGCTCCAGGACTAGAACCAGCGCCCATATGGGATGCTGGCGCTTCAGGCCAGGACTTTAACCGCCAGCCCCTATAATTTATTTAGGTTAGCATTAGCATAAATATCTGAGACTATTCTTCCTCTAGATGGACTCAGTTGCAAAGCTGAGTGGAGAATGATTGCTCTCTGGCCTGCCCATGGGGAACTTTCACATCTCTACACCTAAAATGCACCAATAGGGCATTGGTGGGGGTGCCACTGCGGCACAGTGGGCTAAGCTTCCACATATGGTGTCAGCATCCCATATGGGCGCTGCTGGTTCTTGTGCTGACTGTTCTTTTTCCAATCCAGCTCTCTCCTATGGCCTGGGATAGGAGCAGAAGATGACCCAAGTCCTTGGGCCTCTGCACCCACGTGGGAGACCCGGAGGAAGCCTCTGGCTCCTGGCTTCAGATCGGCCAAGGTCCAATAGTTGTGACTATTTGGAGATTGAACCAGCAGATGAAAGACTCTGTCTCTTCCTCTCTCTATCTGTAACTACCTCTCAAATAAATAAATAAAATCTTTTAAAAAAAGAATACTTGGGAACCTATAAATGAAATTAAATATGTTATCTATCTTTGTAATTCTTATTTATAATTTTTCTAGATTAATTTTACCTATGAATATTAATCAACCTTATAAAGTAGCATTTTAACTACCAATATGAGAAGACTTCAAAACATTTATGTAAAACATTACTATTTTGGTAGAAAGAAATTTTGAAATCTATGCATAATTTTTTCATAATATACATTTTTTCAATGAAATTTTGAAGGCTCCCCTTTTACATGTTGGAAACTTTTGAGAAAAAAAAAATCTGTTTTTAGAAATCATACCAGCTGATATTAGCATGGACAAATGTCGAATTACAGAAAAACAATATCAGTCACTCCTATAATTTTTTCTAATTGCTAAATGATTAGGATAACTCAAGAGCAAGATCACAGGAAGTAATAAAAACAATAATAATTCTATTTAACTGAATTTAGAACTTGGGCTTTGACTTGCAATAGATGAGACAATGAAGAATTGGATACATTTAGCATAGCTGGAAAGATTACCCTCAGGATAGTTTTCTTGGGTGAATAAGGAAAGGCCCTAAATGGAAGAGGAAGCACATATCAAGGTTTGGAGGACAACTCCAATGTGGAAGTCATCTTGAGACAGCAACAGAGCTCCTCAAATGCCCCTAGGAGTAGATGTCCGTAAGCTTCAGCAGTCCTCAGTCAACCTTCTTGTCTTAGACCATAAAACATGGCACTGACTGAAAACTTAAACCTAGAGAAGGCAGTTACGGCATCCTAAAAGATGTTGCCTGCGAAGTGTCCTCTAGTGGCCAAAAACTATCACTGCATGTTAGAAATAGAAACATTTTCTCTTCATAAAATGAAAGAACAGTTCTCTAACACAGCCTGACACTTGGTAGTCAATAATGGTGATTATCATTTTTCAAGTTTCTTCATAGCTTTCCACTTGTCTTTATAACAGTAGACAAAGAAGATATAATTAAAGCATCCTTACAGCCTGGCAATTACAGATGTGGGCTGGAGTCAGACACCCATGGAGAAGAAGCATTGCTGTCTCCTTCAGTGACCTGTGATGTGGGCATATGAATTCATCTTTCCTCTTCTCAGATGACACATGTATAAACTGCAGGTAATAACTTAATAAAGGATAAACGTCATAATAATCAAATATTATTAACCATAACTGGAGCTACCTTAACTTGGAATTTTTTTCTTTTGTTACAGAAAGCATTTTCCTCATTTTAAAAGTCATTTTGGCCAGCGCTGTGGCTCACTAGGCTAATCCTCCACCTGCAGCTCCGGCACCCCAGGTTCTAGTCCCAGATGGGGCGCCGGATTCTGTCCCGGTTGCTTCTCTTCCAGTCCAGCTCTCTGTTGTGGCCCGGGAGTGCAGTGGAGGATGGCCCAGGTCCTTGGGCCCTGCACTCACATGGGAGACCAGGAGGAGGCACCTGGATCCTGGCTTTGGATTGGTGCAGCGCGCCAGCCGTAGCGGCTATTTGGGGGGTGAACCAATGGAAAGGGAAGACCTTTCTCTCTGTCTCTCTCTCTCACTAACTCTGCCTGTCAAAAAATAAAATAAATAAATAAATCATTTTCTATATTAACATACAACTATAAAAATCATATAAAAAGTCATTTTCAGTGTGTGTTTTCTACTATTATTTGCAACTATTACCATCTTACTGGCTAATATAAATGAGTATTCTAAATTAGTGTGTCCACAAGCTAGATTTGAGTGTTCTAAAGATTATTCTCCTATACACATTACCCGAGTTACTAATTGCACAAATGAGAAAAACAAGGCCCTCATAAATTAAATGAATCCTGGATACACAGCTGGCAGAGCTGAGACTGCCTAAAACTCAATATGTTGACTTTTATCACATAGTTCATGTCATTCCTCTTCTCGTCCATAAAAGTCACCACAAACCGTACTCCAACAACAAGGGAGCAGAGAAACCAGCTGCTTCCTTGACATGTTTTCCCAGTCATGACAACAATTAACCACTTTTTGAAGGCAGATCATGGGTTAATCTGACTGCTAAGATTATAATGAAAAGATATTATAATTGTGAAATTAAAATTATGAAAGTTTAATACATGGTTGAATCACCATTAACCAGACCTGGAATTATGAAAAATACAGAGAAATGAAAGACCCATTTGAATATGCCTAATCCATAACCAGCCAATGAGACTACATCTGCCTACTTCTCTGTCCTCAATCCAGTGCTATAGTTACGCTTGCTAAACAAGTTCTTTAGCTATCATTCTGCCTTCCCTCTAGCATAGCTTCTGCTGTCTTTCCTTCCTGAATCTGGGGAATGTAATTTAACAAAACTACAATTTACCCTACTGCTTAGAGCCAAAACCTGAGTCTTTTTTTTTTCACACTCTACACCCAAACCATTAACAAATTCTAGTGAATTCACTTTGAAAATATATTCCAAATCTGATCACTTTTTATCAACCATTATCTACTACTTTGATCCAATCCTTCATAAACCTTGCTAACTACAGCTGCCTCATAACCAATACTCTATTTCCACTCTTGTCTATTCTAGCCAGAACCATGTTATATCATGTCACTTCTGTGTTTACATTCTCCAATGGCTTTTATGGCATTCAAAATAAAATCTAGGGACAGGTGTTGTTGTGCAATGGGTTAAGCCATGGCTTGGGACACCCACATACCATATCAAGAGTTCCTGGGTTCATGAGAGCATTTCAGGCATGGAAAACCAAGACACTCTGGCAACAAAAAAAGATGCCCTACATGAAGGACCTCTGTGAGTGACACCCAGTGGAAAGAAGGAGCCATCAAAGAAGGATGTACTTTTCTCTGAAGGGAAGAGAGAACTTCCACTTTGTTTATGGCCTTGCCTAAATACTGACTGAGACTGTGGCCTCAAAGGCCATGTCAAGAGCCTCCAGTGATCACTGATGTCATACATAAGAGTGTTAATGGCTAAATTAACAACAGGAGTCACTGTGTTCTTACTCCCCATGCAGGACCTCTGGCGTCAATGAGTTGTACTGTGAGAATTAACTGTAAAACTTGTTCTCAGGGTTTTTTGTTTTTATATTGTGTATGTGTGCAAATTGTAGAAAACTTTACTTAGTATAGAGCTGGTCTTCTGTGCATAAAGTTAATTGAAAAGTAATCTTAATGGAGAATGGGACTGGGAATGGGAGAGGGATGAGGAGGTGGGGTGGGAGCAGGGGTGGGAGGGCAGATTATTCTTAACGAAATTTGTACTCATTAAATAAAAGATTTCTTAAAAGAAAAAAAAAGAGTTCCTGGGTTCAAGTCCAAACTCCATTTCCAATCCAGCTTCTTGATAATACAAACCCTAGGAGGCAGCAGGTGATGGCTCAACTACTTAGGTCCCTGCTACCCACAAAGCAGACTCAGATGACTCCTGGCTTTGGCATGGCCCAGCCCTACTTATTACATGTATTTGGGAAGCAAACCAGCATGTGGAAGATTCATTCTCTCTCTCTCTCTCTCTCTCTCTCTCTCTCTCCCTTTTAAGTAAATAAACTTTAATAAAATAAATCCATACTTCTCAATTTGTTTTATAAGTTCATCTTAATACCATCTTTGGTTTTCTTCCCAATTCCATCTCCTTGCTCATTCCATTCTATGCTATCCTCCCTACTGCTACTTGAAAATTTCATCTTTGCTCCCAGTTGGAGGTTTTTGCCTATGCAGTTTCTTCCCCTAAACAGCTTTTTTCTCCAGGTATTCTAAGATGGCTCCTTCACTTCACTCTGGCCTCTGCTCAAATGTCATGTGTCAGAGAAGCAGTCTCTATTTCATCTCAATTAGAACACCTATCATTCTAACCCCTTATCCTGCTTTTTTTCCAGAAGTGTTCATCATTACATCACATTACATATTTGTTACCTTTCTGTGTATCAGCTGCACTAGTATAAAAGCTTTATGGTGACACAAACTTGTTTGGCTTATTGAAATTTCTCTAAACAATAGAATAGGGCTGAACACTTATTAAGTACTAAATAAATGTTAAAAAAATGAATTAATACCTCCATATTTCACCACTAAAGTCTGTGCAATGACCAGTGTTTTCCAATTTGGAAACATAATCCTTGCACTGATTAGCTATTCTTACATACTTCATCACAATTTGGGTTTCTACCTCTTTCACTTTAAATACTGAAGGATACAGCTCAATTGTTAGAAGTTATATTGTTCTAGTGGTGGAAACTGCCTCTCAACCATCTCTAATCACACTAAAACCACTGAAATACTGTAGCAATCCTTTATAAAATCATTTCAGTTTCACAGCTTGCCATTACCACATTTGAGATAACCTTATGGGTTAGAGCAGTGGCTGAGATGCTGAAGGTGGGTGAATCTCTAGGATTTTCTAACAGGATCTACCATGTTCTCACGATCAGCTTTTCTTGCTAGTCACTGTTACATATGGCACATAGGAGATACTGAAGAAATTATTCTATTGCAAGTCTAACGTTCAGAGTTATCTAACAGAGTGGTATGAGTGTCCCACCATAACGTAAAATAAAGGCCTCTGGGCATCACAATACAATCCAACAATCACTAGCATATGTTCAGATGGGGATAACATTGCAGGTGTACAGAAAACAATTTAGTTCTCTACCGTTGAACTCTATCATGTAAACTCTCACATGTCACACTCATGGCTCCACTTATATTTTCTTCCAGGAGTCATTGCTTTGACAGCTGCCAGCACATCTAACACAAGGCCATAAAATAATGAATCCTGCATAAAACATAATGAGATGATAATTTTTAAATACACTACATTTTTAAGTCTGGAGTCATGATAAAGTATCATTTTATTTCCACCTCACCTGTTTTGAGACTGTTTATTTAGAGTTGTTATTTAATAGAGGAAATTGGCAATGGTTGAGCCATCATTGTGTGCCAGACACCTTATACAAGTTACTTCATTCGGTTGAACAGGACATGGCTCGCCAACCTCATGCAGACACTTAATCCCCAAAGTCTTATGTTAATGGTTAATGGACTAATGGCTGATGGATTAAGGGTGGAGGCTTGATTCAATGATGGTGTCCGTGAGGTAAGCCTAGCAGGAGGTTGTTAGGTCATTCGGGTCTTATCTTGCAAAGGTAGTTCTCACAAAATGTTTGGTTATATAAGCTAAGCAAGCTCCCTGTCTCTACGCTTCCTGATTCTCCTTGAAAAACTGGTTCTCCGCACAGTCTTTTCCATCGCCAGTCTCCATCAGATGCCAGACAAATGGGGCTGCCTAATTTTGTGCTGTGAACCTCCATAGCATGAACCAAAATAAACCTTTATCCCTCCTAAGTGGCTCCTCTCAGGTTATTTTGGTTAAAGTAACATGAAGCTGACTAATGCAGTTAATTCTTAATCCTATAGGGTATCTATTATCACTGCCATCTTACTACTGGAAAATAGAGCTTGAGGACTTCTTTCCAAAATTCTGTATCTTCCAGTCTTTCCCAACTCAGCCAATGTCACCACCACTCTAGCAGTTGCTCAGTCTAAAAATCTGTGTGTCACCCTTGACATTCATCTTGTCTTCATCTCTACCACACCCACCAATCCAAACAATCATCACTATTCTTGGATTACTGCAAGATCTCCTAATTCATCTCTGTTTCCATACTTGCCCACTTCATTCCCTAACCCAGAAGCCAGAGTAATCTTTGTAAAATGTAAATCATAAAGCAAAGTAGCTCAAACATTCCAAAGATTCCCACATCATATTTAAAACATCCAAATTATTTACCCTGCACACAGAACCCTGGGTGATCTGCCAAGACCTCTCACTTCATGCTCTTCTCTTCATGTTCTCTTTCCATCGTCAGAACCTATTTCTGCTGCTGGAACATTCCAAGTTTGTTCCAACTTTGGGTTTCTTGCTCTGGAATTGTCTTCACATGGATCTTCATAGAGAAAGCTCACTGTCCTTCAGTCCTCACTGATATCACCTCCTTAGAAGGGTCTTTAATCCTGACAAGCTTAGTAGCTCAACTTTTTTTTTTTTTTTTTTTTTTTGACAGGCAGAGTGGACAGTGAGAGAGAGAGACAGAGACAAAGGTCTTCCTTTGCCGTTGGTTCACCCTCCAATGGCCGCCACGGCCAGCGCTCCGCGGCCGGTGCATCGCATTGATCTGAAGGCAGGAGCCAGGTGCTTCTCCTGGTCTCCCATGGGGTGCAGGGCCCAAGGACTTGGGCCATCCTCCACTGCACTCCCGGGCCACAGCAGAGAGCTGGACTGGAAGAGGAGCAACTGGGACAGAATCCGGTGCCCTGACTGGGACTAGAACCCAGTATGCCGGCACCACAGGCGGAGGATTAGCCTATTGAGCCATGACGCCGGCCAGTAGCTCACCTTAATCAATCCCTTCACATCATTTAGTTTTATTCTGTTATACTACTGATTACTCTGTTTTTTTTTTCACTAATTATTTATTTATTTCTCCTTCCACTAAAACGCATGCTATTAGATATCCTGCCTGTCACATACAGTATTACAACTACAATCCATGATAAGTACTCAATAAATGTTAGTTGAGGGTTGGCTAATGTTACTAGTTCCAGAGTCAAACTAAAATTCAAGTATTCACATATAACTTTGTATTTACTACATTCTGACTTCTTATGACTTTATCTTAGAATATTATAAATGATAAAATTCACTGCTCACAGTAAATATAATGAGCTCTATCTCCTCCTTTGAAGTAAAATTATACTTATCATGGCAGGTGTTTGGCCTAGCAGTTAAGATGCCCACACCCCATACCAGAGTACCTGGGTTTGATACTCTTCTCTAGTTCCTGACTCCAACTTCCTGTTAAAGCAGGCCCTGGGAGACAGTGATGATAGCTCAAGTAATTGGTTTCCTGCCACCCACATGGGAGACCTGGATTGAGTTCTCAATTCCCAGCTTCAGTCTTGCTCGACCACTACCCATTATGGGTATCTGGCAAATGAACTACTGGATGGGAGCTTGCGCTCTCTCTCTCCCCCTCTTTCCCAGATAAATAAATAACTTTTTAATACTATGCTTTTCCTTCAAGGCCAGTTATTCTTTTTTTCATACCCCAGTCAAACTTCTTTCTTAGCATTATTATAACATATTTATATTTCATTTTGAAATGTATGTTACCTTGATTTTTTATCTCACTCCCAACCTATACTACAAGTTTCCCAAAAGTAGCTATCACATCTATTTTTTTTGTTTCACACAATACCTATCAGATTTCCTTGAACATAGAGGTAATTCAATAAATTCTTACTAAATTACCTTGTTTTGTTCTTTATACAAAGATCTTGCTGATTTCCAGAAATGTACAGCTGTCATAGTACAATAAAAAAAAAATCACTCAGAGGCAAAACAATCTGTTTATTGACAATAATGATATTTCCAGGGAATTTATTGGAACAACTAAGATTCCCAGCAATATTCCACATGTTCTAGAATAAATTCCATGGATAATAAATTGCATCTCACTGACTCAGAACCTATAAATATTTTTCAAGTAATATTGACACAGGATGTTGAATTCCAAACAACTTTTGAAAACCACTAATCATTCACATTCCTCCCCAAATGTCACACAGTGTAAAACTGATGGATCTTTTGTGACCTGATGACATTTGTCTCCATTCCTGAAGATATTATAATGGAAATGTGGTCTTCTATCCTCCTGCTACAGTTGGTAGAAATCCACTAGATACTTTTTAAAAATATTTTGGGAACACACAGTCATGCAAACCAATGTCTGCCTGTCCCAGCAGGGGATAGTAAAAGACTTTACAAACACCAGATGGGATTTAACAGTGTTAGTAAAACATAAAATGCTCCAAGAGTGCTAAGTCACTTTGCGAACAACTCAAAGCAAATATATTTGATTTCCATTATACATATTTTTCTTTCTTAAGAAATTCTAAAATTTTCCAATAAAAGTTGTATCACCGTTCTCTGACATTTAATTTCCTTTAGTATTAAACCATAGAAACCCTACAGCCACTGCGATGCTGATGCCCAAGAAGAATCGATTGTCATTTATGAACTCCTCTTTAAGGATGGGGTGATGGTAGCCAAAAAGGATGTCCACATGCCAAAGCGCCCAGAGCTGGCAGACAAGAATGTGCCCAACCTCCACGTCACGAAGGCTGTGCAGTCACTCCAGTCTCGAGGCTACATGAAGGAACAGTTCACCTGGAGACACTTACTGGTACCTTACCAACGAGGGCATCCAGTATCTCCGGGACTACCTCCACTTGCCCCCCAGAGATCGTGCCTGCCACCCTGCGCCACAGCCGACCTGAGACTCGCAGGCCTTGGCCCAAGGTCTGGAGGGGGAGTGGCCAACAGAGATACTTACAGACTGTGCTGTACCCTTGGTGCCGACAAGAAGGCCAGAAAGCCGAGGCTGGGGCTGGGTCAGCAATTGGATTCCAGTTTAGAGGCAGATTTGGTCATGGATGTGGTCAGTCACCCCAGTAAAGTTGGAGGAGATTATTTAGTGTTAAGAAACTTGTAGACAGAAAAATGTAGATTATTATTTGCAACTATCTGATCAACTTCCTAATTTTACCACAAGTCTAGGACATATCAAATTCTAAATAAGCATTCATGTGAATTTTAATCTGCTTTACCAGAAACTGAAAGCAGAAATATTTCTATCAATGTGACTTTATTTTTATCACAATTAACTTTAATCTTGCAACTATGCAGGTGTTAACATTTTGATAAACATTTTATAAAACAGTAATTGATAATCAATAAAAGTTGATTTTCTTGGCCGGAGCTGTGGCTCACTTGGCTAATCCTCCACCTGCAGCGCCAGCACCTCGGGTTCTAGTCCTGGTTAGGGCGCGAGATTCTGTCCCCGTTGCCCTTCTTTCAGTCCAGCTCTCTGCTGTGGCCCGGGAATGCAGTGGAAGATGGCCCAAGTGCTTGGGCCTTGTACCCACATGGGAGACCAGGAGGAAGCACCTGGCTCCTGGCTTCAGATATGTGCAGTGTGCCAGCCATAGTGGCCATTTGGTGGGTGAACCAATGGAAAAGGAAGACCTTTCTCTCTGTCTCTCTGTCTCTCTGCCTGTTAAAAAAAAAAAGTTGATTTTCTTGTGATCTTTTGGGAATGTAAGATTGTGATCAAAAAACAAAGTCAATTTTCTATTCAAGTTGAGAAGAAATACAGATACACCTGCCCTCAAAAATATGTCATGCAGCTAGATTTCATTGTATGTTTCACTCAAGTAATAAACTCTCAGGTTTGGGGGCAAAAAGGGAAAAGGTATCCCAAGTGTTTTTATTATTGTTTACTTAGATTAACATTGGAAAATACTTTGCTTTGCCAGAATACATGCCAAATCTCAGTCAATGATTGCAATACAGAAGACAGCCTTTGAATGTCAACTGAGATGAAATTTTATTGGCATTTAATGTATTAAGGACATAATCCTTGAACAGTAAGACAAATGAATAAAAATGTATTTGTGTGTTTCATTCATGTCCATGAGCAGAGATGTCCCTATTCCATTTTTTGAACCAAATCATTCATCTCAGACAAGGGTGCAATTTAGAGCAAGAGGCTATAACAGAAATTCAAGTAGCAGGGAGCAAATATCGGTTAACTTACATGATGACAGTCCCAAAACAAAAGAAGTCAAGGTCATGGGTTTGCTCAAATGTAGAATCAAGAAATAGTGTCTGTTCATAGTGTCTTTAATATCAAAGAGAGTGCACATCACAAGAATCAATTCTAATTGTGTCACTTTCCCATTTAAACTCTTCCATGGTTCCCCTCTGACCTCAGGAGAAAGTCCAAACTTCCTAGAATGTCATGCAAAATCCTTCAAAAGCTTAACTTGCTGCATTCTCTATCTCATCCCCCTCTCTCTTCACAGCTATTCAGCAGTAGGCAATTCCCCAGGAACACACTACTCCTTCAACTTGGAACACTATTCTATCACTTCCTCCTGACACTCCCACCTGTAATCCAAGCTTCCAATTATAGGGTAGGTCCTCCAAGAAATCCTGCATTCCCAAAGTTCTGAGAGAACAGAAGGTATTCCTGTGACCTGATCCCAGTACCCAACAGCACATCTCATTGTGGTTACTGTATTCAGCATAGTTTACCTCTGCTACCAGCCTTTTATTTTTCTCAAAACCAATGAAGTAGGCCTTATACTATTTTACAGATTAAGAAACCAAGACACATAAAAAGATTTACATGAGGCCATACAGTAAATTAGTGGTAGAAGACGAAATAAACCCTTTTACCTTTCTGTAACTTTCACACTATGCAGCCATCCAGGCTGGAGGAATTAATCCTAACCGTTATGAACTGATATTGTATCAAATGAGATTACACACACACACACCCTTATCACAGGACCTATGCCAATTACCACATGCTCAATAAATATTAGCCATCAACATCATCATTATTAGCATTAGCACTAACATCATTACAGCTTGGTCAGACTTCATCTCTTTCAAGACCAAACTCCAGGAAGCATGCCAAACACAAAACCTTTCTGAACAAGGAAATCAATGACAGGTGATAGTTTTATCAAGCTATTTCCCCTCCTCGTCTCCCGGAAATATTTAATACCAGCTTTTATTAAGTTTCCAAAACAGACAAAATGAGATTATCCCAAATTCCTCTTCACTTCCATCCTTGATTATTGAGGGCTCCACTAAAGAATCTTCAAACACTGTACATGCTTTGCATCTTTGACATCATTATTCTATCACTGTTTTACCATGATATCCACCTAATCCTTTTTGGCTTATTGTAGGCCCATTTTATGTGAGGTCGAGGTAGAGTGGATTTTTTTATAGAACTCCTTATTTCTTTAGGGATGTGTAACTGAATGTTGTCTGGATGGCAGCAGCTCTTTTTAAAGACAATCTGCTTTGGTAGGAACTTAAATGTAAAACAATAAAAACCAAAACTGCCCACTATTAAATGTTTCCTGAAACCCAAGCTCAGTAAATTGAGTCTCTCGATTTGTTGTTGTTCAGCCTTGGGGAGTCCCGCTTAAATCAACAGGATTTTGTGCATGCAGATCAATACCTGGATTTGAAGTTTTGCAGATAAACAAAAATCCCCTAGAGAAAGAATCAACTAGTGCACAGCAAGTACAGATTCTTAATTGCAAATACACTTAGAGCTCTGAAGAACTGTGCTAGCTCATTGAATCTGGGAATCATTCCTCCACATTAAAAACTGTGTGCACAATTCAACATATGTGGCATTTTCTTCTCACAGGCCTTCTAAACTTTGAAATGCCTCCTACATTACAGATCCAAATAGCCTCTACGAAACAATAAAATAAAATCCTTGGTTATCATCTTATTCATAGTAGCAGATTGGAGTTGCAGTTTATAACTTTCAATTTCTCCAAGAGAAAATTTTAATATTTTTAACCATAAAATATTCCAATTTACAAATGTTCATACAACTTATTTAATTATCTCCCATATTGGACACTCAACTTCTTGATTCAGAATTTAGAGTTCTATTTTAAACTCTTAGGAGAAAGAGCAAAGAGATAAAACTTGGCCACATCTGTAGAGTACAACACTGGACACAGAATCGAACTTGAATTTCTAGGTATATGAAGAGTAGGAGTCAATATCATAAATGCAGGACTGAAAATGTGGAGACAACTTATAAAGGTTCTACTCACAATATTTTTACTCTATGATAGTGACAAAGTGATATGCATTCAGTAACAACCATACTTCAAATTTTGATCTTTTCCCAAGCTAGTGATAAGCAGTATGATGCTGCCTCCTGATAATGAACAGCAGCAGTTAGCATCAGCTTCCAGTCAGTCACGAAATCAGGTGGATGAACAATTGACATTCTATGGAGTGCTGTGTTGCTAAGCTATGATGTTCAGTAGGTTAGTGTGGGGAGCAACTCAGACTAGACTGTTACTGGAATTAAGACTTATTCTATGCATCTGCTCTCCCACAATATGGCGCTGAGAAGGGAGTAACAACTTCTACACAGCTGCCTCCAGTTCAACCAATAAACTGTAGGACCTGCTCCTGATTGGAGGAGAGCAGCGTACTCGGCGTGTGGGTAGCAGAGTTGGGATTGGTGGAAGAGGACTATAAAGGAGGAGAGAGACAATATGCACCAGGAACATCTATCTGAAGGAACACCTGAGCAGCCCCCGAGAGAGCCGGCCGGCGGTGTGCCGCTCCCCCACGGAAGTGGGGAAAGTGGCAGGGGGAACCGCCCTTCCACGGAGGTGGAAGGGACGGTAGCCAACCCAGGAAGAACCAGCAGCAAACCCGGGAAGGGCCGAGCAGACAAAAGAACAGCGCAGGGTCCTTTGTCGTTCCTCCACGAAGACTGGGAGCGACATAATGGTGCCGTGACTCGGATATGAAGCCTAGGCAGGGTTTAGTGTCATTCCTCCACGAAGAGGGGGAGCGACAGGTTAGGTGTATTAAATGCATCTTCTACTGTGAATATATTCAGGACTTAACCACATCCTAAGTCAAACAGCATTTACACTAGAGGTAGAGAATTCTCCACCAATAAGGAATGAACATCAAAGCAGTAGCATTTTCTATCTGCTCTATCCCTAGTCTCAGAGCCACAAGATCTGGAAGGAAATTTTGGATTAGTCACAGAAAGCACAAATAGACCCACAGAGCTCTCCTCCATATTATCGTCCTCATCCATTCCAGCTGCAGGAAGGCTATAACATTCTCTCACCCTCCAAGTCTTTCCTAAACATGCCCAGTGGGCTCACAGCTCATCTCAAGAATCTTTACATAGGTGGGAGCCTACTGTTCCCTAAGTATACTGTTCTTTAAATAGTATATTTTGTCTCTGTTGTTCAGATCTTAAAATTCATACACCCTTCCCTAAATTCTATGATGTAATCTTTAAAGAAAAAAAAAGCATGGAGTGGGGGATGAATTGATGATTTTAATGATGCCACCATTGTGATTTCTACATATTTTCCCACATTTCCTGGGAAGAATGGAAGCAAAACATTTTTTAAGTAAAACCAAGGAATTTCAAAATTCTTAAAGGAGAAGCTACCCAAAGAACATTTTGTGTCTATTTCAGTGTTGGATTTTTCTTTTCATTCTTTTTATAGGCATGGAGACAGGGAAGAAAATAAAAGGATCTTCCATTTACTGGTTCACTCTCCAAATACCCACAATAGATAGGAGTAGGCCAGCTTAAGCCAGGTGCCAAGAACTCAACCTGAGTTTCCTATATGGGTGGCAGGGACCCAAGTACTTGAACCATCTCCCACTGTTTCCCAGGTCATGAATTAACAGGAAGCTGAAATTGGGAGCAGAGCCAAGACGGTACTCTAATTGGGGATATAGGAATCCCAAGCCATGACCACTGCCACACCAAATGCTCCCCCATGGTACACTACTATTTGTCATTGGATCCATGGACTCCAAATGCCACAAAATTTTGGCAGGATTAAGCACCTTGCTCCTGAAGATAGAGATATAGATGCAACCTTCTGTTTATGTAGACAGAGATGTGACAGCGATCATTTTGAATGTCTATTTTTTAATGTCTATTCTTTTACCCTTCTTACCTTCAGTCGATAAAGTACCTATCTCTCTGCCAGGAACTGCCTCTGCACCTACTGAATTAACCAGAATAGCAAGTAGTTACTGAGAATCCCCTATATATACAGCTGGCATTGTGGGAAGCACCTGACCTATTTTATTTCCACAGTACTTTATTAGATTAACAACTACTATTATTTCTATTTTACATATGATATTTAGAAAATTAAGCCCTTTCCAGAGTGATGTCAACAAATCCTCTCCAAAAAGCATCAATCTGAATAATTAGCCCATACAAAAATACCTTCACAAGAGCTAGGGATTCCAGCTGAGAGATTACAGCCCCTGGGTAAAGCACAGAAACAAGAAAAGAGTGTAGGAAGGACATTAACACATTACCATTCATTAACATTACCATACATTAACATTCATTACCCTTTCCCAGCTCACACAGTCAAATTTCACTTTCATACTAGAGCTAAAGTGATCTGCAAACCCCCTTTATAATATAAAAGCATCCTGAATTCGACTACTCTAGTATTATAATGGGGGCTTGCAAATCACTATTAACTCTAGTATAAAGGTTAAAAGATAAAAGTATTGAAATGACTCTAGTCACAGTAACTTGTAAGTGGATATATAATAAATGAAATTTAGTTATGTGAATTATGACATCAGTAACACAAAATGGGGAGAGAAGTTCAAGTGTAGAATTTTTGTATGTAGTCAAGTTGTTATCAACTTAAAACAGACCAGTATAAGACATTTTATATTAGCCTAATATGAACAAGGAAAAACCTGTAGTAGATACTAAAAAGATAAAGAGAATGCAATCAAAGCATCCACCTTAAAAATAATCAAATCACAAAGGAAGACAAAAGAAGGGGGAAAAAGGAACTACAAAATACACAGAAACCAACAAACAATAGGAAAATAATAAATCATTACCTATTAATAATTAGTTCATACAAATGAAACTCTCAAAAAACAGAGTAATAGAATATAATTTTTTAAAAAGATTCAACAATATGTTGCCTATAACAGATTCACTCTAGATTTAAGGACACATGGGCTATCAATGAAGGGATGAAAAAATGATATTCTATGCAAACAATAAGCAAAAGAAATCAAAGGTGACTATATTTGCATCAGGCTTGACTTGAAGTCAAAAAGTGGAGCCAGAAACAAAAAAGATCACTATATAATGATAAAGGGGTCAGTTCTCTAAGGCAATATAACAATTGCCTATATAGATACCTAACCTCAAAACACCTAAATAAAGCAAATATTAACAGAGCTAAATAAATAATAAAAAGGAATACAACAGGAGTGAGCGTTTGATAGAGTGGTTAAAGCTTCTGTGTGGGATGCCCACATCTCATACCCAGAATGCCTGGCTTCATGTCCTAGCTCCACTCCTGTTTCCAGCTTCCTGTTAATGCATATCCTGAATGAAAGCAAGTGATGGCAGATGTAGCTGAGTCTCTACCATCCACGTTGAAGATTCAGATTGAGTTCCCACTTCCCACCTTTGTTTTGCACAACTCTGGCTATTGCAGGTATTTAGGGAGTAAACCAGTGGAGGGGAGGTCTCTTTCTTCTCTCACAGTCTCTGTTTTTCAAATTAAAAGTAAAATGGCCAGCGCCAGGGCTCACTAGGCTAATCCTCCACCTGCAGTGCCAGCACTCCGGGTTCTAGTCCCGGTTGGGGTGCTGGATTCTGTCCCTGGCTTCTCCTCTTCCAGTCCAGCTCTCCATTGTGGCCCAGGAGCACAGTGAAGGATGGCCCAGGTCCTTGGGCCCTGCCACATGGGAGACCAGGAGGAAGCACCTGGCTCCTGGCTTCGATAGGCACAGCACGCCGGCCACAGCGCACTGGCCGTGGCAGCCATTTGGGGAGTGAATCAATGGAAAAGGAAGACCTTTCTCTCTCTCTCTCTCTCTCACTGTCTAACTCTAACTCTGCCCGTCAAAAACAAAACAAAACAAAAAGTAATATAATAACAGCAGGGAATGTCAATACCCAAATTTCAGCAATGAATAGACCATCCAGATAAAAAAAAATCTAAAGGAGAACAGCAAACTTAAACATTCCAGGCAAAATGGATCTATATATGGCATATATGTCTGTCTATAGATAGAAAGATAGATACAAACATATATGACATCATTATTATACATAGTATATAAACTATATTATATAATATATATTATATACAACAGTCCATCCAACAGAATCTACATTTTTCTCAAGCACTCATAGAACATTTTCCAGAGGAGTTAGTATGTTAAGACACAAAATAAGCCTTAACAAAATTAAGATGATTGAAATAATATCAATATCAGGGCCAGCATTGTGGCACAGTGGGCTAACGTGCCCCCTGCAATGCTGGTTCTAGTCCCAGCTGTGCCACTTCCCATACAGCTCCCTGCAAATGTACCCAAGAAAGCAGTAAAAGATGGCCCAAGTGTTTGGGCCCCTGCCACCCACATGGGAGATCATGAAGGAGTTCTGTACTCCTGGCTTAGCCATTTGGGGAATCAACCAAAGGATGGAAGATCTCTCTCTCTCTCTCTCTCTCTCTCTCTCTCTCTCTCTCTGTTACTCTGCCTTTCAAATAAATAAATCTTTAAAATATCACATCAATTTCATTTCCAAACACAATAATATGAAACTTGAACTCACAACAGAAAAAAATTGAATTTTTACCAATATGTGGAAATTAAACAGCACATTATAGAAAAACAAATAGATCAATGAAGAAATCATCAGGGGAGCCCAAAAATATTTTGAGGTGAATGAAAATGGAAGCAACACCCTGAAATTTATGGAGTACAGCAAAAACAATTTAAGAGGGAAATTAATGCTAGTAAATGACTATAATCAGAAAATGTCTTCCAAAAAATTGAAGAGGATGGAATACTTCTAAAGTCATTCTACAAGGCCAACATTATGCTGATACCAAAGCCAAACAAGACCACTAAAAGAAGACAAAACTACAGACTAATATCCCTGATATACAGAGATGTAAAAGTCCTCAACAAAATACTAGCAAACTGGATTCAACAGCATATCAAAAGGATTATGCACCATGATGAGTGTCGACATATATAAATCAATAAATACTGATCACATTAACAGAATGAAGGATAAAAGTCACACAACAGTCTCATTAGATGCAGAAAAGGCATTTGATGAAATTGAACATCCTTTCAAGGTAAAATCTCAACAAGCTGCCTATAGAAGGAATATCTCCCAACACAATAAAAACCATATGTGACAAGCCCATAACTAACATCACACTCAACAGTGAAAAGTTGAAAGTTCTTCCTCTAAGATCAGGAATGAGTTAAGGATGCCCATTCTCACCACTCATATTCAACACAGTACTGGAAATCCTAGCCACAGCAAGGAGGCAAGAGAAAAAAAATGGCATCCAAAAAAAGAAAATTAGGAAGTTGAATTGTCATTATTTGTGACTGACATGATCATATGTATAGAAAACCTAAAAGACTCCACCAGAAAACTGTTAGAACTAATAAATAAACCAGCAGAGTTATAGAAGACAAAATCAACATACAACAATCAGTAATGTGGGGCCAGCACTGTGGTGTAGTGGGTTAAGCTGCTGCCTCCATCCCATATAGGCACCAGTTAAAGTCCTGGCTGCTCCACTTCTGATCCAGCTCCCTGCTAATGCCCCTCTGAAAGCAGTAGCAGATGGCCCAAGTGTTTGGGGCCCTGCACACACGTGGAAGACCCTGGGTTCGGATCTGCCCAGTTCTCACTGTTCCAGCCATTTGGGGAGTGAACCAGTGGATGGAAGACTTCTCTCTCTTCTGCCTCTGCCTCTCCCTCTCTGTAACTCCACCTTTCAAATAAATATAAATCTTTTTTAAAAAGTCACGTTTCTAAAAACAATGAACTATTTGAAAAAAATTTTTTCAAATTTTATTTATATCACATCAGAAAAATAAAATACCTAGGAATAAATGTAAGCAGAAGGTGAAAGATCTATATAATGAAAACTGTAAACATTGCTGAAAGAAAATAAGGAAGACACAAATAAATGCAAAGATGCCTCATGTTCATAGGCTGGAAGAATTAATTTTGTGAAAATGTCATTACTATCCAAAGCAATCTGAAGGTTCCATATACCATTTCTATCAAAATTTAAGTTGCATTTTTAACACAAAAAGAAAAAAATCGTAAAATTTACATAGGACTACAAAAGACCCCAAATAGTGATAACAATACTGAGGGAAAATAAAAGAAAGCCAGTATAATCCCAACACCTGATTTCAACAAAATCTACACAAAATGTATCTCATCTTTGAAAAAGATGAAAAGATCATTAAGTGAGTGAAGAACACTCTTTTCAATAAATGGTATTGGAGAAACTGGATATCCATATGTGGAACAATAAAATTGTATTCTTATCTCCCACCATATATAAAAATCAACTAAAAATGGATTAAAGACTTAAACATAAGACCTGAATCTCATAGAAAAACCTTTTTGACATTTTGGTGAGTAAATATCTTTTTGCAAACTGTTGAAATCTTTACTTAATGTATGCTAAACTGATCTTCTGTATATAAAGAGAATCGAAAATGAATCTTGATGTGAATGGAAGGGGAGAGGGAGTGGGAAAGGGGAGGGTTGCGGGTGGGAGGGACGTTATGGGGGGGAAGCCATTGTAATCCATAAGCTGTACTTTGGAAATTTATATTCATTAAATAAAAGTTAAAAAAAATATCTTTTTGGACATGACCCCAAAAATATAAAAAATATCAAAACTAAATAAATGGCTTTGCTCCAAACTAAAAATCTTCTACACAGCAAAGGAAACAATCAACAGAGTGAACAATCTACAGAATGGAGGAAAATACTTGCAATATCCAAAGTACAAGTAATAAGTGATTCAACAATTTAATAGGAAAAAAATGAATAGCCTTATTAATAAATGAGCAAAAGACCTGAATAAATATTTCTCAAAATCAATGAGTGACATGAATGAAAATATTACTAAGGAGATAGAATCATTAAAAAGAACCAAATAAAAATTATAGAGATGAAATCTTCCACCAGTGAAATAAAAAAATACGATTGAGAGCTTTAACAGCAAAGTAGACCAAGTGGAAAAAGAATTTCTGTTCTCAAGGACAAGAATTCTGAAATAACCCAATCAGAAAAAAAACAAAGAGAAAAAAATTAAAAAGAATGAAGAAAGTCTATGTGAACTAACAGACACCATTAAACAACCAAATATTCATATTGTAGCTATTCCTGAAGAAGAGGAAAATGAAAAGGTACTGAGAACCTGCTAAATGAAATAACAGTTGAAAATTCCCCAGGTCTTGAAAGACACATGGACATCTAGATAAAAAAAAAAAAAAAATCTCAAAGAACCCTAAGCAGTCTCAACCAGAAAGTCTTCTCCAAGATATATCTTCATCTAATTGCCAAAAGTTAAAAACAAGGAAAGAATCCTAAAGACAGTAACATCAGATGTCCCTGCAGATAACCTATGAACCAGAAGAGAGTCTTAAAAACTCTTAAAAGAAAAAGACCTTAAAAGAAAAAAAAAATCCAACCAAGAATATTATAGCCAGTGAAACTATCCTTTAAAGGTGAAGGAGAAATAAAGTATTTTCCAGATAAGCAAAAACTGAGCGAATTTACCACCACCAGATCAGCCTTACAAGAAATTCTGAAGGCTGTTCTGCATTAGAAGTAAGCATGAAACACATGTCACTACAAAATTCACTGACAGAGCAGGTAGAATCATTACCCAATCAACAAAATGACAGGTCTTCATTCTTGTCTATCAATACCAACCTTGAATGTAAACAGATTAAATTTACCAACCAAAAGACATAGGTTGGCTGAATGGACAAAAAATCAGGATCCCACTATATGCTGCCTACAAGAAATTCACATCACAAAGATATGCACAGGCTGAAAGTGAACAGTTGGAAAAAGATACACCAGGCAAATGGAAACCAAAAGCAAGCAGGTGTTGCTATCCTGATACCAGATAAGACAGACTTTAAATCAAAAACTCTAAAAAAAGATAAAGAGGACATTATATTTTGATAAAAGGTTCAATTCAGCAGGAATACATACAATCACAAATAGATATGTACCCAACTGAAGACCACCCAGATATATACACAAATACTATTACACCTAAAGGAAGATATAGACTTCAATACAATAATAGTGGGTGACTTTAATACCCCACTCTCATCAATAGATAGACCATACATACAGAAAACCAATAAAAAAAAAAACATTGGAGTTGAAACATACTATTGAGCAAATGGACCTAACAGACATTTATTTAGGACATTTCACCCAATGGCTACAGAATACACATTCTTCTCATCAGCACATGGAACACTTTCTACAATAGACTATATATTATGTCAAAAATCAAGTCTCAGCACACTTAAGAAGATTGAAATCATACTATCTATCTTCTCAGACTATAAAGTAATAAAACAAATCAACAAGAAGAACAGTAGAACGCTCATAAATACTTAAAAATTAAACACTGTGCCACTTAATGATCAACGGGTCATTGAAGAAATTGAAATGGAAATCAAAAACTCTTGAAATAAGTGAAAATGAAAACACAACATATCAAAACCTCTGGGAGGGGCTGGCACTGTGGCGTAGCCGATTAAGCTGCCACTTGCAGTGCCAGCATCCCATATGGACGCCGGTTCGAGTCCTGGCTGCTCTACTTCCAAGCCAACTCTTCTATGGCCTGGGAAAGCAGCAGAAGATGGCCCAAGTCTTTGGGCCCCTGCACTCACATGGGAGACCCAGAAGAAGCTCCTGGTTCCTGGCTTCAGATCGACTCAGCTCCAGCCATCATGGCTATTTGCAGAGTGAACCAGCAGATGGAAGACACCTCTCTCTCTCTCTCTCTTTCTCTCTCTCTCTGCCTCTGCCTCTGCCTCTCTGTAATTCTGCCTTTCAAATAAATAAATAAAATCTTCAAAAAAATAGCCAAGATTTGGAAACAACCTAAACACCCATTGATGACTAAATGGATAAAGAAGAAAAGTACACATGCACACACAAGCATATTTTTAAAAGTTTCTGAAAATGAAGTTAAAAGATAAGTTTATTTTGGTACAAAAATTTTTGAAATCCATGCATATGAAAGGTCTTCAAAAACTTCATGATAATATGCATTTTTCATGAATTTTGAAGACATTCATATTTGTGTGTATGTGTATGTAGCTGCATAAATATATGCATATATGTTTTCTTCACATCCAGTGAAATATTATTCAACCTTTAAGAAAGAAAGAAATTATGTCATTTGCAACAAAGATGAACCTGGAAGGCATTATGCTGAGTGAAATAAGCCAGGCACAGAAAGCCAAATACTGCATGATCTCACATGTAGAATCTTGAAAAGTTGAACTCATGGCATGCCAGTGGCATAAAAATATAAGGAGCTCAAGAAACTCAACAAAATAAACAATCCAGTTAATAGGCAAATAACATAAACAGACATTGTTTGAAACAAGGGCTAGAAATGGCCAGGAAATAGGTAAAAAACTACTCCGTATCGCTAACCATCAGTGAAATACAAATAAAAACCACAATGAGTTATCATCTCACACTAGTTAGAATGGCTATTTTCTTGTTTTCCCTTTTTTTAAAGATTTATTTTATTTATTTGAAAGGCACAGTTACAGAGAGAGAAAGAGAGAGAGACCCATCTTCCATCAGCTAGTTCACTCCCCCAATGGCCCAAATGGCAGGGGTTGGGCCAGGCCAAAGCCAGGAACTTTTTCCAGATTTCTAATGAGGGTTCAGGGGCCAAGGATTTGGACCATCTTGGCTGCTTTCCCAGGCACATTAGCAGGGAGCTGGATAGGGCATGGAGGAGCTAAGAATTGAATCAGCACCCATAGTGATGCCAGCATCAAAGGCAGCAACTGTACTCACCACGCCACAGCACCAGCCCCAGAATGATTATTTTCAAACATCAAAAAACAAATGCTAACAAGGATATGGAGGAAAAGGAACCCTAAAACACTTAGGGCACATAAGGTTCAAGATGCAAAGAGAAATTTTACCTTGTCCTCTGCTTACTAAAGGAGCTTATTATTGCCATAGGATGGAGGGGAATTATTGAATCATTTTACCCTACATGTGATTTTCTATAATTTGTTTTTTCTCTCCTTCTAGGAGATTTCATGGCAATAATATCAGGTCGATACTTGAGAAAGCCTTTGTAGGCAACCCTTCTCTTACTACAATGTAAGTGACCATAGTGGTTTTGTTTTTTCCAGCCAAAATACAATGTTTCTTATACCTTTAAGTATGATCAATGAATGTTTTATATTTTCCTGAATTTTGTCTCTTCAGCGTAAGGATCTACACAAAGAGGAATATGGAGGTGTTTTGCCAGGTTTTGGCAAATTCTTTTTGGAGGATCTATCATATATGTTACATTAGGCTTCATACCTTCAGATGCCTGTCTCATTTCACAAAAATCTCATGAAGTCTTCTGATTATCTTCATTTTCTAGGGAATACAACTGATTTTTAGAAGGTCAATATCAAGTATATACAGTCATCATAAGCCAAATATACTAGAATTATAAATGTTATATACAAATTGGGGACTTTTCTAATAGTAGACTTCAGCTCAAGTTGGTGGCAGAAATGGAGGAAATACTATTTTTTTAAAGATTTATTTATTTTAGTTGAAAGTCGGAGTTACACAGAGAGAGGAGAGGCAGAGAGAGAGAGAGAGAGAGAGGTGTCTTCCATCCAATGGTTCATTCTCCAATTGTCAGTAACAGGCGGCGGAACTGCGCCAATCCAAAGCCAGAAGATTCTTCCAGGTCTCCCATGTGGTTTCAGGGGCCCAAGGACCCGGGCCATCCTCTACTGCCATCCCAGGCCATAGCAGAGAGCTAGATTGGAAGTGGAGCAGCCGGCTCTCGAACAAGCTCCCATATGGGATGCCAGCGCTTCAGGCCAGGGCATTAACCTTCTGTGTCACAGCACCTGCCCCCAAGGGCAATACTATTTTATACTTAGTCTCTATATCCATTCATCATTAAAGCCCAAGCATTGAGTTCACAGTTATATAGAACATAATCCTAGAAAGGCATAAGTGTTCTAGAAAAGTATTTGAGAATTTACATGCTATACAGGAATAAAATAGCATTACAACAGCAAAGAATAATTTTATGTTTCAAATTTAGCACTGACTGAGATTAATGATATTTGGAAGCTGAAAATATACACGTATTAGGCTGGCTCACACCTGTCCAAAGTACATTTGAGGCATTGCATTGATCTAGGGGTCACATGTGTTCTCACTCTCCAATGTGGAGGAGAAGAGTTGTACAGAATTCTGGGGCACTTTTTGGTAGATGCTGAGTCCTGTGGCAACTTGATTGAGGGGCCGCCCAGAACCACATGGCATTTGTCACAAATGAGCTGGAGTTCCAATGAGCCCTGACAACTGTAAAAACAAACAAAACAACACAAAACAAAACAAAACAAAACCAGTGTTTCGTAAATGCTCTGGTGTGGGGAGCAACTGAGACTAGACTAAATTACTGGAACTAGGACTAATTCTATGCATCTGCTCTCCCACAATATGGCGCTGGGGAGGAGCAAACAACTACGCAGCTGCCTCATCAGTTTGATAAGCTGCAGGAGCTGATCCTGCTCCTGATTGGAGGAGAGCAGCGTACTCGGCGTGTGGGTAGCAGAGTTGGGATTGGTGGAAGAGGACTATAAAGGAGGAGAGAGACAACATGCACCAGGAACATCTGAGGGAACACCTGAGGAACATCTGAGCAGCCCCCGAGAGAGCCGGCCGGCGGTGTGCCGCTCCTCCGCGGAAGCGGGGAAAGCGGCGGGGGGGTGCCGCCCCTCCACGGAGGTGGAGGGGCCGGGTGTCGTTCCTCTGCGAGTGAGGGACCAGCAGCTAACCTGGGAAGGGCCGAGCAGATAAAAGAACAGCGCAGGGTCCTGTGTCGTTCCTCTGCGAATGGGGGAGCGACACTCGGAATATTTTGCCTCACTAAAGGTTTTTTTTTTTAATTTAAACATTTCATAAATCATGAATTTTATTTATTTTTTTAAACTTTTATCTAATAAATATAAATTTCCAAAGTACAGCTCTTGGATTACAGTGGCTTTTTCCCCCCATAACTTTCCTCTCACATGCAATTATCCCATCTCTCACACCCTCTCCCATCCAATTCACATCAAGATTCATTTTCAATTATCTTTATATACAGAAGATAAATTTAGTATATACTAAGTAAAGATGTCAACAGTTTGCACCCACACAGAAACACAAAGTATAAAGTACTGTTTGAGTACCAGTTATACCATTAATTTTCATAGTACATCACATTAAGGACAGAGATCCTACATGGGGAGTAAGTGCACAGTGATTCCTGTTGTTGATTTAACAATTGACACTCTTGTTTATGACATCAGTAATCACCTGAGGCTCTTGTCATGAGCTGCCAAGTCTACGGAAGCCTTTTGAGTTCACCTACTCCGATCTTATTTAGACAAGGCCATAGTCAAAGTGGAAGTTCTCTCCTCCCTTTAGAGAAAGGTACTTCCTTCTTTAATGGCCTCTTCTTTCTGCTAGGATCTCACTCACAGAGTTCTTTCATTTAGGGTTTGTTTTTTGTTTTTGTTTTGTTGTTGTGGTGGTTTTTTTTTTTGTTTTTTTGTTTTGTTTTGTTTTGTTTTGTTTTGCCAGAGTGTCTTGGCTTTCCATGCCTGAAATACTCTCATGGGCTTTTTAGCCAGATCTGAATGCCTTAAGGGCTGATTCTGAGGCCAGAGTGCTGTTTCTCACTAAATGTTTTAAAAATATATAGTCACCAGGGGCCAGTGCTGTGGCATAGTGGGTAAAGCCGCCACCTGCAGTGCCGGCATCCTATATGGGTGCTGGTTCGAGTCCCGACTACTCCACTTCTCATCCAACTCTGTGCTGTAGCCTGGGAAAGTAGTGGAAGATGGCCCAAGTCCTTGGGCCCCTGAATCCACATGGGAGAAGTGGAAGAAGCTCCTGGCTTCGGATTGACGCAGCTCTGGTCATTGCAGCCAGTTGGAGAGTGAACCAGCAGATGGAAGACATCTCTCTCTCTCTCTCTCTCTCTGCCTCTCCTTCTCTCTGTATAAATCTGACTTTCAAATAAATAAATAAATCTTTAAAAAATAGTATGTAAAGTGGCTGGTATTGTGGCATAGGGTGTTAAACCACCACTTGCAACTCCAGCAACCCATTTGGGTGCTGGTTCAAGTTGTAACTGCTCCACTTCTGATCCAGATCCCTACTAATATGCCTGGGAAAGCAACAGAGGATGACCCAAGTACTTGGGCCCCTGTACCTACATGGACATCCTGAAGAAGCTGTTGGCTACTGGTTTTGTCCTGGCCCAACCCCAGCCATTGCCCCCATCTGAGGAATGAACCAGTAGATGGAAGACCTGTGTGTGTGTGTGTGTGTGTCTTCCTAACTCCACCTTTCAAATAAATAAATAAATAAATATTTAAGAAATAAATGTATATATAATATTTATACTTCAGGTAAATATGTGAAAATGTTAAAAATTGCTAAGTCTCTGTGTGCTTATTAACCCCTATGCTTTTCTGTGTTGTTTGAAATATTTTAAAAGAAAAAGACAAAAAATTAAAAATCATATAGGTATATATTTTTAAAGCAGAAGTAGAATGGTGACTGGCAGTGCTGCAGAAGGGAGAACAGAAAGATGTTAGTTAAAAAGTACAAAGTTTCAGTTAGACAGGATGAATCAGTTGTGGAAATAAGCATAAAGCCTGGTAACCATAGCTAAGAGTACTATGTTGTACATTTGAAATTTGTTAGGGGAATAGATTTCGTGTTCTCACCACAAAAAAAGTCACCCCTCACACAAAAATGATCACTTGATGGGTCAGTGAACTAGTTTTAGTCTAATAATCATTTAGCAACATATACATATATAAAACATTACATTTCATACCATAAATATAAATAATTTTTGTAAATCACACCTCAGTAAAATGGGAAAAAATTAAATCCTTCTTATGCCCAATTTATGCAATCAAATGTTGGAAAAGGAACCAAATTTATGTCCAATTTATGCAATCAAATGGAGGAAAAGGAATCAAAAAATGAAGGTCAAGGATTTTTTTTTTTTTTTACAGTTAGTGAGAGAGAGAGAGACAGAGAGAAAGGTCTTCCTTCCATTGGTTCACCCCCCAAATGACCACTATGGCCAGAACTGCACTGATTCGAAGCCAGGAGCCAGGTACTTCCTCCTGGTCTCCCATGCGGGTGCAGGGGCCCAAGCACTTGGGCCATCCTCCACTGCCTTCCCAGGCCACAGCAGAGAGCTGGACTGGAAGAGGAGCAACCGGGACTAGAACCTGGCATCCATATGGGATGCCGGCACCGTGGGCAGAGGATTAACCAAGTGAGCCATGGCTCCAGCCCCAGGTCAAGGATCTTGTGATTGTTAATTTCAGATGTCAATTATACTGGATTAAGGAATACCTAAAAATATGAAAAGCGTTGTTTTGGCTATATCTGTGAGAGTGTATATGGGAGCCTCAGTAGACTAGGTGAAGGGATTGCCCTCAGTGTGGATGGGCACCATCAACTAACTGGGAACCTGCAAAGAATAAATAAAATGAATTGTTCTCTCTGACAGCTGGGGCATGCTCTTCTCCTGCCTTGGACCTCAAAACTCCAGGCTTGCTGGCCTTTGGACTCCAGAACTTGAACCAATAGTCCCCTTGCTGAGCACTCTGGTTTTCAACCTAGAACAGTGAGTTCTACCATGAGCTTCCCTAGTGGGGACTTTGGACTTGTACTGAACTATGCTACCAGCATCCCAGGGTCTCTAGCCTGGAGACAGCCTGTCATGAGAACTCTCAGCTGTCATAATTGCATGAGTCAATTCCATAATCAATCCCCTTTCCTATACCTACATACCTATCCTGTTGATTCTGTCCTTCTAGAGAACTCTACTATGGGTTTTACTCCAGATAGTCTAACCAAAGCCAAAGCAGTAAGACACCATGATATAAATCTCCAGAAAGAGTTTTACAGCCATGTCACTAAAGAATCTAGCATCCAGCACTATATTTTGGCTTTTTATTTTAACCTAATATTTTTCATCTGAGTGGGAGCTTGGTCATCAACTCACCAACCATCTTTATAGGAGAGAAAAAAAGATTTCACAAAGGAAATGGAGAAGAAAAGATTGTGAAACAATTTAAAAAGGCAAATGAAGCAACATGAAAGTACTCAAAGAAAATAATGTGACATTTATTAAATTTAATTCTTTCTCTTATGCATGATTTAAAATATGTATTTATTTATGTATTTAAAAGACAGAGTTAGAGAGAGAGGGAGTCAGAGAGATAAAGAAAGAGAGATGGGGCCAGCGCTGTGGCATAGCTAGTCTCAGCTGCTCCACTTCCGATCCAGCTCTTCCCATCCAGCTATGGCCTGGGAAAGCAGTAGATGGCCCAAGTCCTTGGGCCCCTGTACCCATGTGGGAGACCTGGAGGAAGCTCCTGGCTCCAGGCTTCAGATCAGGACAGCTCTGGCCGTTGCAGCCACCTGGGAAGTGAACCAGTGAATGGAAGACCTCTCTCTCTCTCTCTCTCTCTTCCTCTCTTCCTCTCTTCCTCTCTTCCTCTCTCTAACTCTGCCTTTAAAATAAATCTTGAGAGAGAGAGAATTTTCCATCCGCTGGTTCACTCCCCAAATGACTGCAACAGCCAATACTGGGCCAGGCTGAAGCCAGGAGACAGGAGCTTCATCCTGGTCTCTCATATGGGTGGCAGGGCCCCAACCACTTGGGTCATTTTCTGCTGTTTTTCCTGGTGCATTAGCAGGGAGCTAGATTGGAACTGGAGCAGCTGAGACTTGAACTGGCACCCATATGGAATGCTGGAGTCCCATGAGGCACCTTTACCTATTGTGCCACAGGGCCAGCCCCAAGCATGATTTTTAAAAACTTATCCAATGGAGCATGTGTGTTAGAATATAAAATGGTATGCCCATTTGGAAAATAATTTTGCAGTTCCTCAAAGTGCTAAAATTAGATATGACCCAGAAATTCCACTCCTAGGTATCTATTTGAGAGAACTGAAAACACACGCCCACCTAAAACTGTATACACTAAGACTCCAAGCAGCATTACTCATAACAACCAAATAGCAGAAAAACCCAATTGTCCACCAAATAATAAACAGATAACATAATAAAAAGTAGTGAGGTTCTGATATATTCTACAATATGGATGAAACAGAAAAGCTGTATGCTAGGAAAAATAGGCAGCTACAAAAGATCACATATTATTTGATACCATTCATCCAAAAAGTCACTATAGACAGAGACAGAAATTAGACTAGTGGTTGCCAGGAGCTACTGGCAGTAGAGGGTGGGGTTAAAAAATTAGAAGTGATAGTTAATGCATAGAATGTTTCTTATGGGGGCGGTGATGAAAATGTTCTATAAGCCGGCGCTGCGGCTCACTAGGCTAATCCTCCGCCTTGCGGCGCCGGCACACCGGGTTCTAGTCCCGGTCAGGGCGCCGGATTCTGTCCCGGTTGCCCCTCTTCCAGGCCAGCTCTCTGCTGTGGCCAGGGAGTGCAGTGGAGGATGGCCCAGGTGCTCGGGCCCTGCACCCCATGGGAGACCAGGAAAAGCACCTGGCTCCTGGCTCCTGCCATCGGATCAGCGCGGTGCGCCGGCCGCGGCGGCCATTGGAGGGTGAACCAACGGCAAAGGAAGACCTTTCTCTCTGTCTCTCTCTCACTGTCCACTCTGCCTGTCAAAAAAAAAAAAAAATGTTCTATAATTAGATGTCAATGGCTATACAACTTTACACATATGCCCAAACTGTCAAAATGTACATTTTACAGTACATTTTAAACAAGTGAAGTTTTGGGTATGGGAATTAAATCTCAATACGGCTGCAAAATAATTTTTAAAAGAGTGTGTATGCTTCCTTTCTTAACCAAGGTGAGTGCAGAAGGAAAGGTGAAGGTGTTTCATCCCTGTCTGTTGACATTTGCTCTGTCTTCTGCTAACAGCAGCATTTACCACCAGCAGAGGGAGCTAAAATGATAGTTTTAACCAATCTCTTCCCAATCGTGCATCCTAGGAGGACAGTAAGAGAATATTTTCAATTTAGAGAGAATAAAGAGTAGTTGAGTTTTATCTTTACTGGTCCCCACCCAAAATATTAGAAAATTTACATGAACATACATCTTTTTAAAATAAGACCACAATCTCAGCTTCTTGATGTTTTCCTTAAGAGTGTCTAGACACAATATCACAAAAATCCTTTAGAGCTCTTTATCACCTGATTTTAAGGCAGTCAATGAAACGCAGCAGCCTAAGAGTTAGCATCCTATTCATAGAATGTCCTAATTGTTCCAGGCTATACACAGGCCCCTTGTACCTTTGTCCCAGATCCAAGATCAACAGATCAATCACATCATTAGAGCACTTAGGGTATTAGAGTAAAAATAAATTTCGTCTATTTTTGTTGTAACCCAAACTGAGAAAACAGTTTGTAAAAGGGTATACAATTATTCAAAAAATGTTATTGAATATCTTTCAGATACCAGTCATTGGTGGGAAAAAAAAAAAACAGATATAGATACTGCCTTGTGTGGCTCACATTTCTAAGGGCATTGTGGTGGAAATTCCATAAAATCAGTCTACATGTAAAATATAATTCCAAATAAGCACCTAGAATGAAAACACAAAGTAATTAGAGAAAAGATAACAGATGGGCCCAATTTAGGTTAAATGGCCAGGAAGTTCTTTAAGGAAGGTAGCATTCACACCAAGAATAGAGGAAAGACTATTCTAGGCATCGGCAATATTATTACATGAACCTCAGGAAGGGAAAAATCATAAGGAGATTCAAGTAGGCCTGGGACCTGCAGCATAATGGAAAAAGGCTCTGGTTGACATTAGAGAACACAGAGAGCACCAGGTCAGGTACTAATAAGCTCTGCCAACTATATTAAAGATTGCTATTTGATTTGAAATGCAATGTAGAGTCATTAAAGAATTTTAAGCACATGAAAGGATTGTCAGAGATGCATTTTTTAAACATTAATTTAATTTATTTGAAAGGCAAAGTGATAGAAAGAGGGACAGTCAAAGAAAGAGAGAGACACACGGAGTGATCTCCTATCCACTGGTTCACTCCCCAAATGGCTGCAATGGCCTGGGCTTTTGGTGACGCCAAAGCCAGAAGCCTGAAACTCCATCCACGTCTCTCACAAGGGTGCAGGATCCTAAGCACTTGAAACACAGAGATGCATTTAATATAGCATTTTGGCCATAAAGTAGGAGTTTAATCCAAGAGGCTCACAGATAGAAGCAAGAAGGGCACTCTAGTATAAGGAAACAACTATTTTATTGTAAATGGAATAGGAGAACTGGAGGCAATCAAAAGTTGTAAGAGTCATTCTAGAAAAAATATGACACTCCTCAGCCATTTCAAGGCAGGTTTCATAATCTATAAAATGATCTATGTCTACCCCATTTCTCTACCAATGGCAATCCTGGCTACATTATCAAAGAGTCAGAAACTACCAAGAGCATAGCAAAGCTAAGAAAAATGTTGCTTTTCCCTCTCTCAAATTTCTTTTTTTTTTTTTTTTTTTGCATAGCAATTTTTTTTTTACTTTGCTGTGTTTTTTTTAGCTTTTATTGAATAAACATAAATTTCCAAAGTACAGCTTAAGGATTACAGTGGCTTTCCCCTCCCCCCAACATAACTTCCCTCCCACCCACAACCCTCCCCTCTCCCGCTCACTCTCCCAATCCATTCACATCAAGATTCATTTTCAATTTTCTTTATATACAGAAAATAAACTTAGTATATATTCAATAAAGATTTCAACAGTTTGCACCCACACAGAAACACAAAGTATAAAGTATTGCTTGAGTACTAGTTTTTTTGTTTGTTCGTTTTTGTTTTTTTTTTTGTTTGTTTGTTTTTTTTTTTGAAGGCAGAGTGGACAGTGAGAGAGAGAGACAGAGAGAAAGGTCTTCCTTTTGCCCTTGGTTCACCCTCCAATGGCCGCCACAGCCGGTGCACCTCGCTGATCCGAAGCCAGGAGCCAGGAGCTTCTCCTGGTCTCCCAAGGGGTGCAGGGCCCAAGGACTTGGGCCATCCTCCACTGCACTCCTGGGCCACAGCAGAGAGCTGGCCTGGAAGAGGGGCAACCGGGACAGAATCCGGCGCCCCAACCAGGACTAGAACCTGGTGTGCCGGCGCCGCAAGGCGGAGGATTAGCCTAGTGAGCCATGGTGCCGGCTAGTTGTACCATTAATTCACATTGTACAACACATTAAGAACAGAGATCCTACATGGGGAGTAAGTGCACAGTGACTCCTGTTGTTGATTTAACCATTGACACTCTTTTTAATGGCGTCAGTAATCACCTGAAGCTCTTGTCATGAATTACCAAGGCTATGGAAGCCTTTTGAGTTTGCCAACTCCGATCTTGTTTAGACAAGGTCACAGTCAAAATGGAAGTTCTCTCCTCCTTTCAGAGAAAGGTGCCTCCTTCTTTGATAGCCCGTTCTTTCCACTGCGATCTCACTCACAGAGATCTTTCATTTTAGAACTTTTTTTTTTTTTTTTTTTTTTTTTTGCCAGAGTGTCTTGGCTTTCCATGCCTGAAATACTCTCATGAGCTTTTTAGCCAGATGCAAATGCCTTAAGGGCTGATTCAGAGGCCAGAGTGCTATTTAGGACATCCGCCATTCTTCGAGTCTACTGTCTATCCCATTTCCCATTTTGGATCATTCTCTCCCTTTTTTATTCTATCAGTTAGTATTGGCACACACTAGTCTTGTTTCTGTGATCCCTTTGATTCTTAGTCCTATCATTATGATCAATTGTGAACAGAAATTGATCACTTGGACCAGTGAGATGGCATTGATACATGCCACCTTGATGGGATTGCATTGGAATCCCCTGGCATGTTTCTAACTCCACCATTTGGGGCAAGTCCGATTGAGCATGTGCCAAACTGTACATCTCCTCCCTCTCTTATTCCCACTCTTATATTTAACAGAGATCACTTTTCGGTTAAATTTTAACCGAATTTAATAATTGTGTGTTAATTACAGAGTTCAACCAATAGTATTAAATAGAACAAAAAAAAATACTAAAAGGGATAAAGTATTAAGTTGTTCATCAACAGTCAGGACAAGGGCTGATCAAGTCAGTTTCTCATAGTGTCCATTTCACTTCAACAGGTTTCCTTTTTGGTGCTCGGTTAGTTATCACCAATCAGGGAGAACATATGATATTTGTCCCTTCGGGACTGGCTTAATTCACTCAGCATGATGTTTTCCAGATGCCTCCATCTTGTTGCAAATGACCGGATTTCATTGTTTTTGACTGCTGTATAGTATTCTATAGAGTACATGTCCCATAATTTCTTTATCCAGTCTACTGTTGATGGGTATTTAGGTTGATTCCAGGTCTTAGCTATTGTGAATTGAGCTGCAATAAACATTAATGTGCAGACAGCTTTTTTGTTTGCAATTTAATTTCCTTTGGGTAAATTCCAAGGAGTGGGATGGCTGGGTTGTATGGTAGGGTTATATTCAGGTTTCTGAGGAATCTCCAAACTGACTTCCATAGTGGCTTAACCAATTTGCATTCCCACCAACAGTGAGTTAGTGTCCCTTTTTCCCCACATCTTCACCAGCATCTGTTGTTGTTAGTTTTCTGTATGTGAGCCATTCTAACCAGGGTGAGGTGAAACCTCATTGTGGTTTTGATTTGCATTTCCCTGATTGCTAGTGATCTTGAACATTTTTTCATGTGCCTGTTGGCCATTTGGATTTCTTCTTTTGAAAAATGTCTGTTGAGGTCCTTGGCCCATATCTTAAGTGGGTTGTTAGTTTTATTGTTGTGGAGTTTCTTGATCCCTTTGTAGATTGTGGCTATTAATCCTTAATCTGTGGCATAGTTTGCAAATATTTTTTCCCATTCTGTTGGTTGTCTCTTCACTCTCCTGACTGTTTCTTTTGCAGTACAGAAACTTCTCAATTTGATGCAATCCCAATTGTTAATGTTTGCTTAGACTTCCTGTGCCGCCAGGATCTTTTCCAAGAAGTCTTTGCCGATGCCAATATCTTGCAGGGTTTCTCCAATGTTCTCTAATAATTTGTAGGTGTTGAGTCATAGATTTAGATCTTTCATCCATGTTGAGTGGATTTTTGTGTAAGGTAGGGGTCTTGCTTCATGCTTCTGCACATGGAAATCCAGTTTTCCCAGCACCATTTATTGAACAGACTGTCCTTCCTCCAGGAATTGTTTTTAGATCCTTGATCAAATATAAGTTGGCTGTAGATGTTTGGATTTATTTCTGGTGTTTCTATTCTGTTCCATTGGTCTATCCATCTGCTTCTGTACCAGTTCCATGCTGTTTTGAACAACTGCCCTGTAGTATGTCCTGAAATCTGGTATTGTGATGCCTCCAGCTTTGTTTTTGTTGTACCAGATTGCTTTAGCTATTCGAGGTCTCCTCTGTCTCCACATAAATTTCAGCATCATTTTCTCCAGATCTGAGAAGAATGTCTTTGGTATTTTGATTGGTATCGCATTGAATCTATAAATTGCTTTTGGGAGAATGAACATTTTGATGATATTGCTTCTTCCAATCCATGAGCATGGAAGATTTTTCCATTTCTTGGTATCCTCTTCTATTTCTTTATTTAAGATTTTGTAATTCTCATTGTAGAGATCTTTAACATCCTTGGTTAAGTTTATTCCAAGGCATTTGATTGTTTTTGTAGCTATTGTGAATAGGACTGATGTTGGAAGTTCTTCCTCAGCCGTGGTATTGCCTGAGTATACAAAGGCTGTTGATTTTTATGCATTGATTTTATATCCTGCTACTTTGCCGTACTCTTCTATGAGTTCCAATAAAATTTTAGTAGAGTTCTTTGGATCCCTTAAAAAAAGAATCATATCATTTGCAAAGAAGGATAGTTTGCCTTCTTCCTTCCCAATTTGTATCCATTTAGTTTATTTTTCTTGCCTAATGGCTCTGGCTAAAACTTCCAGGACTATATTGAATAGCAGTGGTGAGAGTGAGCATCCTTGTCTGGTACCAGATCTCAGTGGAAAGGCTTCCAACTTTTCCCCATTCAATAGGATGCTGGGTTTTTCATAAATTACTTTGATTGTAGTAAGGAATGTTCCTTCTATACCCAATTTGCTTAGAGTTTTCATTATGAAATGGTGTTGTATTTTACCGAATGCTTTCTCTGCATTTATTGAGATAATCATGTGGTTTTTCTTCTGCAATTTGTTAATGTGGTGTATCACATTGATTGATTTGTGAACATTGAACCATTCCTGCGTACAAGGGATCAATCCCACTTGGTCTGGGTGGATGGTCTTTCTGATGTGTTGTTGCATTCTATTGGCCAGAATTTTATTGAAGATTTTTGCATCTATGTTCATCAGGGAAATTGGTCTGTAATACTCTTTCTCTGTTACATCTTTTTCTGGTTCAGGAATTAAGCTGATGCTGGCTTCATAGAAAGAATTTGGGAGGATTCCCTCTCTTTTGATTGTTCTGAATAGTTCGAGAAGACTTGGAGTTAGTTCTTCTTTGAATGTCTGGTAGAATTCAGCAGTGAATCCATCTGGTCCTGGGCTTTTCTTTGTTGGGAGGGCCTTTATTACTGATTCAATTTCTGTCTCAGTTATGGGTCTGTTTAGGTTTTCTATATGTCTTCAAGGTTCAGTTTAGGTAGGTTGCATGTGTCCAGGAATCAATCCATTTCTGATAGATTTCCCTGTTTGCTGGCATACAACTCTTTGTATTAATTTCTGATGATTCTTTATATTTCTGTGGTGTCTGTTGTTACATTTCCTTTTTCATCTCTGATTTTATTGATTTGGGTCTTTTCTTTTTTTAGTTAGTTGTGCCAATTTTGTTTATTTTTTAAAAAACCAGCTCTTCGTTTGGCTGATCTTTTGTATTTTTTTTATTCAATTCTGTTGATTTCTTCTCCGATTTTAATTATTTCTCTTCTCCTACTAATTTTGGATCTCGTTTGCTGAAGTTTTTCTAAATCCTTGAGATGCATTGAAAGCTCATTTATTTGATGCCTTTCCAATTTCTTGATGTAGGCACCTATTGCTACAAACTTTCCTCTTGACACTGCTTTTGCTGTATCTCATAAGTTTTGATATGTTGTGTTGTTATCCTCATTTACTTCCAGAAAGCTTTTGATTTCTCTTTTGATTTCTTCTATGACCCAGTGTTCATTCAGGAGCATGCTGTTCAGTCTCCATGTGTTTGCATATGCTCTAGGGATTCAAGAATTGCTAATTTCCAGCTTCATTCCACTGTGGTCTGAGAAGCTGCATCGTATGATTCTAATTCTTTTGAATTTGCTGAGACTTGCTTTATGGCCTAGTATGTGGTCAGTCCTAGAGTAGGTTCCATGTACTGCTGAGAAGAATATAAATTCTTCAAGTGTGGGATTAAAAGTTCTGTAGATATCTGTTAGATCTATTTGGGCTATAGTGTCGATTAAATCTCCTGCTTCCTTGTTGATCTTCTGTCCGGTTGATCTGTCTATTGCTGAAAGTGGAGAATTGAAGTCCCCCAGTACTATTGTATTGGAGTCTAAGTCTCTCTTTAAGTCCCTTAACATATCTTTTAAATAAACCAGTGCCCTGTAATTAGGTGCATGTACATTTATAATAGTTACATCTTCCTGTTGAATTGATCCCTTAATCATTATATAGTGGCCCTCTTTGTCTCTCTTAACAGTTTTGGTGTTAAAGTTTATTTTGTCTGATATTCAGATGGCTACGCTCACTCTTTTTTCATTTCTGTTGGCATGGAATATCTTTTTCCAACCTTTTAGTTTCAGTCTGCATGCATCTTTGTTGGAAAGATGTGTTTCTTCCAAGCAGCAAATAGATGGGTTTTGTTCCTTAATCCATTCAGCCAATCTGTGTCTTTTAACTGGACAGTTCAGGCCATTAACATTCAATGTGACTATTGATAAGTAGTAACTTTGCCCTGACATTTTCCCAAAGATATTTCTAATATATGCTTTAAACTTCCTGTGATCTTTCACTGGGAGGTTTTCTTCCTTTACCTTCCTTCATATTGATGGCCATGTTTCTGTGTTTCTGTGTATAACACATCTTTAAGCATCTTTTGCAGGGCTGGACAAGTGGTGACAAATTCTTTCAATTTCTGTTTGCTATGAAAGGTCTTTATTTCACCTTCATTCACAAATGAGAGCTTTGCAGGATATAATATTCTGGGCTGGCAGTTTTTCTCTCTTAGTACCTGGGCTATATCTCACCATTCCCTCCTAGCCTGTAGGGTTTCTGATGAGAAGTCTTCTGTGAGTCTAATTGGAGATCCTCTGAGAGTAATCTGACGTTTCTCTCTTGCATTTTAGAATCTTTTCTTTATGTTTCACTGTGGTGAGTTTGATAACAACGTGTCATGGTGAGGATCTCTTTTGGTCATGTTTATTAGGGGTTCTATGAGCTTCCTGTACTAGGATGTCTCTGTCCTTCTCCAAACCTGGGAAATTTTCTGCTAGTATCTCACTATAAAGGCCTTCTAATCATTTCTCCCTCTCTATGCCTTCAGGAACTCCTAGAACTCGAATATTGGGTTTTTTAATAGTATTCTGTAGATTCTCAACAATATTTTTTAGATTTCTAATTTCCTCGTCTTTTCTTTGGTTTGACTGTATACTTTCCTATGCTCTGTCTTCTAAGTCCAATATTCTCTCTTCTGCTTCACCCATTCTGTTTTTAAGGCTCTCTAATGCATTTGTCATTTGATCTATTGAATTCTTCACTTCATTTTGATTTCTCTTCAATATCACAATTTCATGTTCTACTAGATTCTTCATTTCATTTTGTTTCCTCCTTAAGATTTCATTTTCACAAGAGAGATTTTCTATCGTGTCCAGTAAGGATTTCTGTAGTTGAAGAATTTGTTTTTGAGAACTTGTAAATGTTCTTATCATAAATTTTTTGAAATCCGTATCTTGCATTTCTTCTATCTCATCATCTTCATAATCTTGAATTGGAGTGTCATGTTCATTTGGGGGCATCATAATGTCTTCCTTGTTCTTGTTTTCTTGGTTTCTGTGTTTGTTGCTTGGCATTGTGGAGATAATTCTTTGGTATCTTCTTTTTTTCTCACTGTGGTGGCTTTTCTCGTTATACTATGACTCTAGATTAAGTGGACTGTCTGCTTTTGGTGGATCTTTAGAGGCTTGTGATGGGTGTGGCCAGAAAGCGCTGTTCAGTTCTTCAGGGTTAAGGGTGTGCCAAGGGTGACACACCCAGGTTTGGCATGGTAAATCTTCCCTCTCTCTCTAGTTTTTTTTTCTTCAGAAGGTAAGTAATTCCACACAGCTGAGCTATCCTCCTTGAAGGCAGTCAATGTTTGAGTGCTGGCCCCTCCCTTTCCAGCGCTGGTGCGTAGACTCACTGGCTGGGGTCCCAAGCCGTGGGCACCTGTGCCCTCCACGTAGGTCCACCATGTCCCACTAGTTCTGCAATTTTTTTCCCTAACTCTTCCCTGAAACTACAGTATCTCCACTTTTATTAAACTATCTTTTCCCGGACTATCAGTGTGTTCCCTCCCTATTCTGCCATCTTGGAGGACTCTCAAATTTCTATTAAAGAAAAATCAAACCATTCACATGCTTCCCAGAGAAAACAAGTCTAATTTTAAAATGTATACGTGCTTCCTAAAATTGTGGGCCCCAATTGCACCAGCTGTTAGGGTTACAATGGTGCATCAAATGAGAGTAATCAATTTTACACAGATGACTAAAGATATAATATTTCAAGCTGAGCTTTGGAATTAACTAAATTTACATGCATGTTGTAGTGGAAAGAGCATGGAATGTAATTTCAGAGGACAGGGGGTCAATCCTTAACCACTTCTAAGCTCTGCGACTGTGGCAATGTACTCAATTTCTGCAGATCTCTAGTTCCCCATGTATAAAATCTAAGTGATAATAATGTCTACCCAACAGAGAGGTCATAAACATGACATGAACATGTTAAATGCCCAATGGCTTCTCAAGATCATTATTTTGAGAATGCACTTCCAAAAAATGTAGTCAAAAAAAACTTCTATTAAAAATAGAAATCATTCTAGAAATTGCACTCTCTTTAATAACATTTTAATATGATTGGAAGTGTTATCCAATTCAACAAATGGAGACATTTGGATAGTTCTCTGAATCAAACACACATGAAGTAAATGGAATGAGCAAAAGACTGCTTTAGTTTCTAAAGAATGCCTCTAAAAGATCCAACATACTATGGAAACTATGGAAACAAAGAGTTGTCTAGTTTACACATATTTTGAAAACACATTCAATATCTCAGCTCTGTCATTACTCATTATGTGTCTTTAGAAAGCTTATTAAAGTCTGAAAATGTTCTCATTTATAAAATGGAGATTTTTTTAATAATCTACATATTTCGTATGAAGAGTCAAATAAAATCAGTTACGTGCATATTTGCACAGTGACTGGCACAAGTAGATACTGAAATACTTAGTTGTCATTGGTTTTGTCTTGGTATCTGAATGTATTTTTTTTAGGTCTTTGGCTTAGAGAATACTTTGGGGTGTTTTATTTATCACAGATACTTTAAAATACATTAAAAAAATACACTTGAGACCATATCTCCATCACTCCAGAATTGTTCCTGCTAACAGTTATTAATGACCTGCACAGTGCTGACCTCCATTAACAGTTCCCTGGATATCTTTCCTTTTCTATCTGCTTTCACCTCCTCAGTGATCTCAAAAAGTCTCATGGCTTTTAATACTACCAACATTCTGACAATTCCCCAATTTTAATCTCCAGCTTGGAGTTATCCCTGAATGCCAAGCATGTAAGTATACTTCCAAAATTTGGTGGGGGAAAAAATGGAATTAAAAGTTGCCTATTTGAGTGCAAAAATTTTTGAAAGCCATACACACTTTTTTGTTATAATATGCATTTTCTGCTAAACTTTTGAAGCCTGGGTTGCAAAGCTTTTTGTTCCAAAAGTAAATTTAATTTTTAATTACATTTTTCTACAAACTTATGAAGTATATTCCAATTCAACTACATATTCAGTGTCTCCATTCAGACATATACTATGCTCCCAAAATTTATGCATCTACTTCAAACCCTCTTCTTGCTTCTCTTAAACCTTTTCTTCCCACAGCCTCCCACATCTCAGTTTATGGCAGCTTCATCCTTCCAGTTGCTCAGGTCATAAACCTCGAATTCTTTCTTGAGTTCTTGCTCATTCTCACAAACCCCACATCCAATTCATCAGCAAATTCTGTCAACTGCATTTTCAAAACACATCCAAAATCCAACCCCTTATCCAGCCACCTGTACTCACTTCCATCGCTACCACTCTGGCCCAAATTACCACCTGGATTATGATAGTCTTGCTTTTTCCCTTCCCTCTCTTCATAATTCACCTATTCCCCTTCCAGAAGACAGATCATTCTTTTCAATGCGGATTACGTCAGGTCATTCCTATACCCCAAACCTCCAGGGGCTCCCCATTCCATGTCCTCACAATGGCAGATTGGAGACCACCTTGAAGTCTTCCTTCCTCCCCAGTGTATTACAGTGACACTGGCATCCGCTGTTCATCAGCCATAGCAGGCCTGCTCCTGCCTGCCCAGGAGCCTTGTATTTGCTGTTTCTTATACCTGGGAAGCTCCTCCCCACATAGGCCTGCATGGCCCACTCCGCTTCTTAAAGTTTTTCTTAGAAGGCAGCCCTCAGTGAGCTCTCCCTTGGCTGTTGTACACAAACAAGCACTTTGTTCTCCCTGCTACTTCATCCCTCTTCTTTTTTTTTTTTTTTTTACCAGACATCCTATATATTTCAGTTATCTATTTTTTTTTCAATTGTCTGTTTCTCTACTATGTAAACTAGCTGTGGAATGTAAGAGACAGGGATTTTTGTCTGTTTTGCTTGCTTGCTTGCTTGCTTTGTCTCCAGAATCAAGAACCATATCTCACCAAAGCAGGTGCTCAATAACTATTTCTCAAATAAGTGAAAATGATTAAGGAATACTTTTTCTCTGCCAAGAATAGTTAATTACCTTCCTAAATATAATTAAAGCCTTAAGGCTTCTGGCACATAAGTAGGTCAATTTGAAATTTTTAAAATGTGCTTATGAGGCAAAATCTACTATAGCACACACAATAGTTGGTCCCTTACCATACAATATTCTATGTATGTGTACGTATATGTTTATAGATATATACAGTCTACTTGGTAAACATATTCCTTTTATAGCACCCCACTAAATTTAGTTTATACATCGTGCTAGAATTATTTTTTTAAAATTTATTATTTGAGGGGCAAAGTTACAGAAAGAAAGGTGTTCTGTCTGCTGGTTCATTCCCCAAATGGTCGCAAAGGCCAGAGTTGGGCCAATCTGAAGCCAGGAGCTGGGAGATTCATCCAGGTCCCCCATGTGGATGCAGGGAAGCATTTGGGCCATCTTCCACTGTTTTCCCAAGCCGTTAGCAGGGAGCTGGATCAGAAGTGGAGCAGCCAGAACTGGAACCAGCACCTATATGGGATGCTGGCACTGCACACAGAGGCTTAACCTATTACGCCACAGCACTAGCCACATCATGCTAGAATTGAAACCTTACCAATACACATCCTTTGCTATTCTAAATTGACCACCTAAGGAGTTTTTTTAATACTCCTCCACTCATTGTAGACATCTTTTATTATGTTCTTTGTCTTATCCACATTATGTAAAATAAACAAAAATTTTACATTTTAAGGAATTTTTGTGAAAACAGGTTATTTATCACTATGGTTTCTAAGGAAATAAATTAATTTTAGAAATTATATGTGTATTTTCTATACATCAGAATACACCAAGTTGCCTATTTTGCTTCTTTGTTAAGGTTTATTTTTATTTATTAGAAATGTAGAGTTCCGGCTGGCGCCGCGGCTCACTAGGCTAATCCTCCGCCTTGAGGCACCAGCACACCAGGTTCTAGTCCCGTTCAGGGCGCCAGATTCTGTCCCGGTTGCCCCTCTTCCAGGCCAGCTCTCTGCTGTGGCCCGGGAGTGCAGTGGAGGATGGCCCAAGTCCTTGGGCCCTGCACCCCATGGGAGACCAGGAGAAGTACCTGGCTCCTGCCATCGGATCAGCGCGGTGCGCCGGCCACGGCGGCCATTGGAGGGTGAACCAACGGCAAAGGAAGACCTTTCTCTCTGTCTCTCTCTCTCACTGTCCACTCTGCCTGTCAAAAGAAGAAGAAGAAGAAGAAGGAGGAGGAGGAGGAGGAGGAGGAGGAGGAGGAGGAGGAGGAGGAGAAGAAGAAGAAGAAGAAGAAGAAGAAGAAGAAGAAGAAGAAGAAGAAGAAGAAGAAGAAGAAGAAGAAATGTAGAGTTCGAGAGACAGGGAGAGACACAGAAAGAGAGGTCTTCCATCCACTGGTTCACCCTCCAAATTGCCTCATTGATCATGGCTGGGCTGGGCTGGGCTGAAGCCACGAACCTGTAACTATATCCAGGTCTCCTGTCTAGGTGGCAAGGACCCAAGTACTTGGGCCATCATCAGCTACATCACAAGCACATTGGCAGGCAGCTAGATCAGAAGTGAAGCAGCCAGGACATAAATGGGAGATCATATGGAATGCCATCATCACAGGCCTTGTCTTTACCCTCTGTGCTACAATGCCAGCCCCTCTGTATCTTTTCAGAATGGTCTCTTCTTTTGAGCTTTTCTCTATTTCCGAAAACTGTGATATCCACCTTTTCTTTATCATTAAAATATCTGTTCCTACAACAAAATACTTGTTGCAGTCTTGCCATCTGTTTTGTCCTGGGCTATGACCACTGGCTCCCAGTATGAAGGATGAAAAGCCTTAGCATTTGTAAGTGAAATAGCAAAGCACGCTGCCAGATATTTTTAATTTCATGAAAAAATACAATCTATTCTTGGTCCAAGTGCCTGGATCCCTGCACCTGCATAGGAGAGCTGGAAGAAAATCCTGGCTCTCGATTGTCCCAGCACTGGCCATTGTGGCTATTTGGAGAGTGAGCCAGCAGATGGAAGATGCCTCTGCCTCTGCCTCTCTGTAACTCTGCCTTTCAAATAAGTTTAATTAAATAAATATTTTTTAAAACACAATCTGTTCTGAAGTTTCATATATAGACAAATCAACAGTATAAAGGAACATTAGAAGTTAATGATGTGTTTCTGACAGTTGAATGTCTACAGTGACTTGTCACTCAAGAGGTTTTTATAACACTCCATAGAAAACATTAATTTCATTTCCAAAAGAGTTCAACTTAATGAGCCGAAGTTCAGCTACTTGAGAGAGCCACATTTCTCTTTGCTGCAGAGAAAAAGCACACCTCCCATGACACTCAGAGCACTCTGGAAATTGAGGTTCTAAAACCCTCTTTCATCTCCACCCAACCTATTAATATGATTCTTTGATACATTTTCTTTGCCCACTTGCCACTAGAACAAACCTGCAGCCAACAAACTGCTACCTCAATTGTACAACCCAACAAGCACAGGGGAAAAAATAGAGAAATGCCTAAAGAAAAGCAGAAAAATTGATGGAAAGAAAAACTGCATCCTGCTAGTTGAGAAGGATGATTATTTTATTAGTTTTTGAAATCATTTTACGTTACCTTTCTTTGGAAGTAAGGATAGCTAAACAAATTGTGTAAAAAACATTCTAAAAAATGTAGCTCATTTTTACTTCCCATTTTATTTTATTTCACTGATAAATCTTATTTCCAAACAACATCATTTATGGGACTTAAAACTCTGTGTGTGTGTGTGTGTATGTGTGTGCGCACACGCGTGTGTGTGTGTGTTGAATCAATGCCTGCCACTCCCACTAGATCATAAGCTCCAAGGGTCAGGGATCACTTCTGTTTTACTTGACAGTGTATCTTCAGTGCCAAACCTAGTACCTAGCCCAGAGTAGGTTCTCAATAAATATTTAGCCAATGAATAAATATGAGAGGACTTCAAAAACATCATAGTAAGTGGAATTAAAAGATTTTTAAAAAGTGAAAACTATATTTGTCATGATAACTTCCATCAAGTCCAGGACATTTTGTAAGTGATTAAACCAGTCCCTTGATCCATCACTAAAGAACTGAGGGTCTTGGGAATCTAGCTGTGTCCATGTTATTTTTGTTGTTGTTGTTATTAACTGAAGAGAGGGCTGGGTAAAGCTACCACCTGCCCTGCTGGCATCCTATATGGGCGCTGGTTCAAGACCTGGCTGCTGTACTTTCCAATCCAGCCATCTGCTGTGGCCTGGGAATTCAGCAGGAGATGGCTCAAGTCCTTGGGCCCCTGAACCCACATGGGAAATCCAGAAGAGGCTCCAGGCTCCTGGCTTTGGATTGGCCCAGCTCCAGCCATTGCAGCCATTTGGGGAGTGAACCAGAGGATGGAAGCTCGCTCTCTCTCTTTCTCTCTCTCTCTCTCTGCCTCTGCCTCTCTATAACTCTGTCTTTCAAATAAATAAATATTTTTTAAAAGATTAAGGAACAAAAGAGATAAGGAGCCAAATCAGGACTCTGACATGGACACCTAATGATTTCCCATTAAACTCTTGCAAAACTGCCCTTGTTTAATGAGAAGAATGAGCAGCAGCATTGTTGTGCTAGAGGAATCCAGTGAAGCTTTCCTAAAAATTTTTCTGCTAAAACTCGTGTTAAATTTCTCAGTACACTCTGCTAATATATCAATTTATTGTCTTTTGCTCCTCCAGAAAGTCAGCAAGCAAAATACCTTGCACATCTCAACAAACCAAAGGCCATGACCTTTGTTCTTGACTGGTCTACTTTTGCTTTGATGGGACCACTTCCACTCTTAGCAGCCATTACTTTGTTTCTGCTTTGTCTTTAGGAGTAGAGTGATCAAGCCATGTTTCATATTTGTTATAATTCTTCAAAGAAATGTTTGATCCCCTTGTTTAACATTTCTTTTGAAAGCCCTGCTCTTATCTGCAGCTGATGGGGACACAACAGTTTTGGAACCCATTTGAACCCATTGAAGTTTGCTCAACTTCAATTTGTCAGTGCAAATTGCATAAGTTGAACCAATTAAGATGTCTGCGACACTGCCTTTTCTTCTGTTGTTAATCGTCGGTCCTTTTAAATTAGGGCATGAATAAGATGAATTTTTTCTCACAATTTGATATAGATGATTTATATCATCCTCAACATCATCTTATTCCTTCTTAAATTGTATTAGCTATTTGTAAACTACTGATTTCCTTTATTACTATTCCCATAAACTTTTCATAAGGCATTAATGATTTCACTCAGCCTCATGATCAATTTGATATTACTTTTCCTTTAATTTTGGCAGAATTCAAGTTTCTCTGATTAGGACTGTTTTCAAACTGATGTCATATCCTTACACCTCCAACTAGATCCTATTCAAACATAAAAGGTTAATTCAAGTTATCTTGTTGTAAAAGTGTCTTGAAATCCATTTGTGGCTATTTCATAACACATTTTCTCTTATAAATGAGCAGTTTATAGCCATTTCTGTGCCTAACACAGTTTAAAGCTATAATAGTATTTAATTCATTCATGTTAAATTCATTAGAGGATAGTCTTAAGGGTGATGTTGCCATTGCCAATTTGTTAATTAAACAACCAAAACAGGAGCAGGTATTGCAGTGTAGCTGGTTAAACCACCACTTGGGACACTCTCATCCCATATGTGAGTGATTAGGATTTAGTTCCACTACCGCTTCCAATTCAGATGTTTTCTGATGTACCTGGGAGACAGCAGCAGCTGAAGGCTAAAGAACTTGAGTTCCTGTCACATATGGGAGACTGGATTGAGTTCTGGGCTCCTGGTTATTGCAAGCATTTGGAGAAGGAACCAGTGGATGAAAGCTCGCTCGCTCGCTCGCTCTCTCTCTCGCTCTTTCTCTCTCTCTCCTTCAAATAAATAAGTAAATATATCCTTTTCAAAGCCACAAAATAATTATAAGTCATTTGTAACTACTCCTTTAGGTATGTGCTTTATTTCATACTATTTTGTTAGACACTTATTTCATGGCAAAAATGATGTACCTTTCAACTAACAAAATTACTATAGTAATTGATACTGTGCCTGCCTATACTCCCAGTCACAGCCTCTCTGGGCTTCTCTCCAATGTCTTTTTCTAACTCTCCCCTTGAGTGTCTGCTCACTGCTCTTTCTGACTGCCCCCCACCCCAGGTGTTGGTATTTCTCGGATTTGTTTTCTCTCTCTCTTTGGTCTTTGAAGCACATATAGTAGGAGTTAATACCATTAGTTTAGGGTCAGCCTCCTTGAGGTCAAAAGATCAAATCTCAGATTTGAAACTTTCTGGGGGGGGTGGGGGTGGATGGAATAGGGCACTGTGTCGCAGCAGCGCTGGCATCCCACATGGGTGCTGGTTTGATTCCTGCCTGCTCCACTTTTGGTCCACCTGCTACTGCCCCTGGGAAAGCGACAAAAGATGGCCCAACTCCTTGGGCCCCTGCACCCACATGGGAGACTGCATAAAGCTCCTGGCTCTTGGATTCAGCCTGGCCCAGCCTCAGGATATGCAGCCATTTGGACAGTGAACCAGAAGATTCTCCCCCCACCCCTTCTCCTTCTCTCCTTCTCTCTCTGTAACTCTGCCTTTAAAATTAATAAATAAATCTTTTTTAAAAAATTTTTAAAGATACTTTAAAGAAAACCTTTCTGGGGCAGGTATGAGGCAGAGCAGTTAAGTCAGCATGTGAGATGCCACATCCCATATCAGAGTGCCTGGGTTTAAGTCTACTCCACTTCCAATCCAGCTTCCTGCTAATGAGCACCCTTCGAGGCAGGAAATGATAGCTCAAATCCCTGACACCCAAGTTGAACACCCTGACACCCAAGATGGACTCCTGGCTTTGGCCTGGTCTAGCCCTGGCTGTTGCAGGCATTTAGTGAGTAAAGCAACAGATGGAAGATCTCCCCATCTTTGCAACTGCTCCCTCTCACTCTCTACCTTTCAAATGAGAGATCAGTTAACTAATTTTAAAAATTTCTGGTTGTGTGATCTTGGACCTCATTTTCCTCATCAATAAAATATGATACATAAAACCCTGCATGGGCTTGTTGTGGGGATTAAATGATATAATACCTAAAAATGCTTTGAGCAGTGCTTAATGCATAGTTAGTGGTCAATAATTGTTATATATTTAATCTACAATCTTTTACTCCACAATGTCATTATTTCCCATACTACATCCATTCACCATATCAATATCAGCCTTCACCATTTAATCAACCAGAATTCCCAAATATAAAGACATCTTTTCCTGCTACCTCTTTGAAGGGCTAGCCTGAATATCCAAGCGAGTTCTGGGCATCTCAAAATCAATACACTGACATCTGGACTATTCTCCCTTAGATCTACTCATTTTTCACAGAAACACCTTTTTCCCAACCAGCCCACATAGCAACATTACCGTGTTCTTCAGCTGGTACAACCAGAAAATAACAGTGTGCACTAAATCATTAAGTATATACTGAATGAATGGTTTCTCTGTCACTTTTTCCCTTCAATGAGTCCCGAGCCATGCTGTCGGAGTACCCCTTCTCAGGCAGAGCTGAAATCCAGTATCTTTCCTACTCAACTCATGTACAAAACATCTGAACATCAACCTTCTCCCAATCGTCAATTTTAGTGCCTTAAGACCCTCAATAGTAAAATATTCAGAAATTACAATTAATTACAATTCTCTAAATGGGTGCTAACTTTTCTGCTATCATCCCTTTTTCAGACAGTCCCCTGCCCCTAAGTGTCTTCAATGTCAAATTGCTGTCCATCCTTTGAGACCCAATCAGATGCCTTCTCTAAGCAGCAGGAGGCACTCCCTTCTGCCTCCAACTATAGCCCTTTGAACTTCCTCTGATGAGTTTCCCATACACTAAACTCTTATTTGTCCAAACTTTGAATCTCCCTTGCCACGTCCAGATGCCAAATACTGGAGGACACAGGTAAACTCACTCTACATTTAGGGAAGTCATTCAAGCTCTCCTAGCCTCATTGGGAGAATAAACTCTCATGAAGACATCAAGGCTGGCATTTACAAAGCTGTTTAATGTAAGAGAAAACATTTTCCCATAAGTGAAAAATTCTCACAACTGGGTAAAATATGTGAACACTACAAAGACTGAAAGGAAATAGATAACATGTTAACAAAAATCATCTTCAAGTAGTGGACTTGCAGATGATTTTTATTTCTTCTATTCTTCTTTATTCTCCAAAGTCTCTACAACAAGCTTGTATTCATCTTATGATTTGTGCATCTAAGCCTCTCATTTTCCTTATTTTTAAAAAGAGAATAATTAGGGGCCCGGGGTGTGGCACAGCACGTTCAAGCCCTGGCTATTCCACTTCCAATCCAGCTCCCTGCTAATGCACCTGGAAAAGCGGCAGAGGATGGCCCAAGTCCTTGGGCACTTGCACCCATGTGGGAGACCTGGAAGAAGCTCTTGGGTCCTGGCTTAGGCCTGGCCCAGCCCCCAGTCATTGTGGCCTTATTTAGGGAGTGAACCAGTGGATGGAAGACCTTTCAGGTAAAAATAAAACAGATCTTTTAAAAATGTGGATAAATATATTTTGTTGCTCCCCCTCTTCGTGGAGGAACGACACTAAACCCTGCCTAGGCTTCATATCCGAGTCACGGCACCATTATGTCGCTCCCCCTCTTCGTGGAGGAACGACACAGGACCCTGCGCTGTTCTTTCGTCTGCTCGGCCCTCCCCGGGTTTGCTGCTGGTTCTTCCCGGGTTGGCTACTGTCCCTTCCACCTCCGTGGAAGGGCGGTTCCCCCGGCCACTTTCCCCACTTCCGCAGGGGAGCAGCACACCGCCGGCCGGCTCTCTGGGGGGCTGCACAGCTGTTCCCCTTAGATGTTCCTGGTGCATGCCGTCTCTCTCCTCCTTTATAGTCCTCCTCCGCCAATCCCAACTCGGCTGCCCACACGCCGAGTACGCTGCTCTCCTCCAATCAGGAGCAAGTCCTACAGTTTATTGGTTGAACTGGAGGCAGCTGTGTAAAAGCTGTTTTCTTCTCTCCCAGAGCCATATTGTGGGAGAGCAGATGCATAGATAAGTCTTAATTCCAGTAACCTAGTCTAGTCCGAATTGCTCCCCACAATATTTATCCACAGGGTTGTCAAGAAATAAATGGGGGGGACTTAATTTAGCTTCACACCTGGCACAAATAAGGAGTCAAAAATGATAACTATTTTGCAGATAAAAGTCACAACCTACCCAATCTCCCAGGCTAGAGGCAATGGAGACATTACAGCAGCTCTGTGCACCTCTCTCCCCACAGGTACTACAGTCACCAAGTGTTGTCAACACTGCCCCTGAAATATGTCAGAAATCTACCACCTACCTCCTCCTCATTTCTGCTGCTGTATACTGATTCATACATTACCTGCCTCCTGCTCGAATCAATGCTCACTCTAATCAGTTATACCTCCTGACCTTTGTTCGTATCACTCACCTCTGACTTCTCCAACAGTCTCCCCATGGTGATGGAGTTCTCTTTATCCAGAGATAAGTACGATTATGTCACACACAACCTCCTCCCATCCCTGCCCCACCACTTGCTTCAAAATGTCCTTGAGCTTCTGCACCTAGGATCAAGTTCAAGTTTAGTGACACAGTATACAATATCCGTTTTACAATCCTTTTGCCTTAGTGCATCTTTCCAACTTTGCCTTAGACCACTCTCCAAAAATCCCACACATGTTCATCCTAAGGTGGACTCATACTAATCCATCTAAGACTTGGATTTGTCTCCACACAGCTCCCAGGAATGCCTTTCCAATCCCTTTCGCTTAACAAACTCCAGCTGATCTTTCAGGAACTCCCTCCAACAATGAAGCCTTCCTCCGAGGCAGAGTTAGTTTCTCCTCCTTTTTACTCTAACAGCCTATGTTTTTATCTGTTACTACACAGCATTTTCATCATCTGTTTTTTATGTCTCTTCTTGACTCAGTGGGGAGGTGCTTGCAAGGAGACTCCATATGTATTTATCACCACTTTCCTGGAGTTGGTATCTATAGGATGGGCAACAGGTGCCTTTGAATACATACATTCTGGTTAAAAGTGGGAATTAATGCCTTCTTAAAACAGACCTGCTAAATGTAACTGAGAGTATTTCACTAGGACATGTTCCCAGCTGAGGTAGACCCAAAATTTTCTGCCAAACCGCTTTCATGTGAAACTGTGGTGGCCGGCGCCGCGGCTCACTAGGCTAATCCTCCGCCTTGCGGCGCTGGCACACCGGGTTCTAGTCCCGGTCGGGGCGCCAGATTCTGTCCCAGTTGCCCCTCTTCCAGGCCAGCTCTCTGCTGTGGCCAGGGAGCGCAGTGGAGGATGGCCCAAGTGCTTGGGCCCTGCACCCCATGGGAGACCAGGAGAAGCGCCTGCCATCGGATCAGTGCGGTGCGCCGGCCGCAGCGCGCCAGCCGCGGCGGCCATTGGAGGGTGAACCAACGGCAAAGGAAGACCTTTCTCTCTGTCTCTCTCTCTCTGCCTGTCCAAAAAAAAAAAAAGTACATATATTTTTCCTGTTTTAGTCATCCTTTTTTAAATTTATTTATTTGACAGAGTTAGAGCGAGACAGAAAGGTCTTCTTTCCATTGGTTCACCCCCCCAAATGACCACCACAGCTGGCACTGCACCAATCCAAAACCAGGAGCCAGGTGCTTCTCCCTGGTCTCCCATACGAGTGCAGGGGCCCAAACACTTGGGTCATCCTCCACTGCCTTCCCAGGCCACAGCTGAGAGCTGGACTGGAAGAGGAGCAACTGGGACTAGAACCCAGTGCCCATATGGGTTGCTGGCGCCGCAGGCGGAGGATTAACCAAGTGAGCCATGGCGCCGGCCAGTCATCCCTTTCTATGGAGTTGAAAAGATGTTCTCAAAAACTCTTAGGAAAGAATGAAAAGTCTTGGGGGCAAGCTTTGGTGGAGTGGCTAAGATGCCTACGTCCCACATTTGAGTGCTTTTTGGTTTGATTCTCGCCTCCAGCTCCTGGCTCCAGCTTCCTGCTAGTGCAGATCTTCAGAAGCATTGGTGATGGCCCAAGTTATTGTGTTTCTGCCACCCACTGGGGAGACCAAGGTTGAGTTTCTAGCTCCCAGTTTTATCCCTGGCCCAGCCCTAGCCATTGAGGGAATTTGGATAGGTAAACTAGCAAGTAGAGGAGCCTTCCCCACCCTCTATCTGTCAAATATAAAAAATTTTAAACAAAGTTTTAAGGATGGAAACTTCCCTATTGCTGGTATGGTTTAAGCACTTAGTGCATGCAAAGCCATATAAAGCAGTAGCTTCCATTACAACGGTTCTGCAAACTTGAAACAATTATTCTCATCTGCAAGATGAGGAAATTGGACCTCAGGAAAAAGCTGCTCCAAGTCCCATAGCTCAGTCAATGAACAGAGATTTGAATTCTGATTTGTGAGACTCCAAGACAGTGTGCTACACTGTTATATTAAGCCTCCCTAATAGATGACTTTGCCAAAGGCCTTCATGCCCTCCTACCTACTTTCACAAATCCTAGAGGGAAATTAAGGAGAAACTAGGAGTGGGGAAAAACAGAGAAGATGTGAACAAAAGAGTGAAGTTTGGTAAGAAACACCTGTATCATGGTGCAACAAGTTAAACTCCCACCTAGGACAATGGCATCCCACATAGGTGCCAGTCGAACTCCTGGCTGCTAAGAACTAGCTCCCTGCTAACATGCCTGGGAAAGCAGTGAAAGCCCAAGTCCTTGGGCCCCTGCATCCACATGAAAGATCCAGATGAAACTCCTGGCTTTGGCCCATCTCTAGCCATTGAGGCCATTTGGGGAATGAACCAGCATGTAGAAGACCTCTCTCTGTCTCTCCTTCTCTCTCTGTAACTCTGCCTTTCAAATAAATAAATCTTTTTTAAAAAAGAATTATGTCTCAGAAAAGGTATTTAGGATTCTTTTTAAGCTACAATGAGATTTCTTTATACCATATACCAATCAAAATCTATGCAAAGGAAGAATAATCAATAAAACTTAAAATAAAAAGTCAATCCATATTAAAGAACAATTAGAACAAGTAAGCTCATTTTATTAATCCACAAAACTAATAACATTCAACAAAAAGTTTCTGTAAATTTTAATTGCTGTAATCTGGACAATGTTTTTCTATGACTCATTGACTAAGCCACAATGTTTGTGCAATATATTTTGCTCCACTTTATGAGATTGTAATTGCAGTGAAATGCTACTATACATTTTCAATTAAAATACACCAGACTTACCAAAATAAGGAATATTGGAAAATAGTATGCTCTTTACTTGTTTAGCTCATAAATCCTGCATGTCCATAGAATAAAATCCATGAATTTGTTCTTCATAATGAGTGCTATATTTCCTTCTCTTTAACTTTACTATTTCTGCTCAACTCCTCTTTTTCTTTTCTGGAATTTGCTCACCATTGTTATTTATTCTCTAGTGTTTCAGAGAGTTAACTACTAACACATGGAATGCTTGCTATTACCTTTTCACATAGAGTTCTCAAGAGTAAGAGTACAGGGAGTTCTGTCCCATACTCTGCAAATGGGATGTCGTCTGGTGAGGGCCACACATCTCATCTGGGCTGACTACCTCCTGTCTCCTCTCTCTGGCTTGGCTCTTGGAGATATTTCCCACTCTTCCCTCATCCAGCCAGTACTATTGATCCTTGTCTCTTTCTGAACATTGTTTATGAGATAGATATTCCAGGGTTCACTGGTATTTATAGATCCATAATCCAGCAACCAAAAATGTCAGGGTCACATGTTATAAAATTCAGAATTTTGGAGGCTTTTAAAAAAGAATATGTTGAGAGCAATATTCCATATATTATATAAAATTTCGAGTAGGTCTGGGGAAGCACCCTACAGTCAAAGATACATGAAGTTCATCAAGAGTTTGAATGACTATTTATATGGAATAATATAAAGATTAGGGGTGACCTTGTGGAGTTCAGCCCTAGCTCAAGCTGAGTCAAGCCCCAGCAGCTCCAATTCTGATCCAGCTCCCTCTAATGTGCCTGGGAAGGCAGCAGAAGATGATCCAAATGCTTGGGCCCCTGCCGCCCACATAGAAACAATTGAGTTTCTCTCTCTTTCTCTCTCTCTGTGTGTGTGTGTGTGTGTGTTCCTCTGCCCTTCAAATATGGAAAATATCAAAAGATAAGTTTATTTAAAAAATATTATATCAGATACAATTGTTCACTTCAAATTATGTCACCAAATACCTTTTGAAAGAACTTTACCTTTTCAAAGTTCTCAGGATTTCAGCATTGCAGATGGGGGCTTGTGGATCAGTACAAACTCTGTCTACAGGACTTGGAGGAAGCAGCTCTCCACAAGGGAACACATTAGCACTGCATCATTTTGGGACATAGCCCAAACTTTGAGTGCTGTCATTTAAGTAGGAGCATGTGGGTATGGTAGATGGTTAAATATACTAAAAAGTGTAGTTCTAACAAGACAAAAAAAAAAAAAAAAGGCCGGCGCCGCGGCTCACTAGGCTAATCCTCCGCCTAGCAGCGCCGGCACACCAGGTTCTAGTCCCGGTCGGGGCGCCAGATTCTGTCCTGGTTGCCCCTCTTCCAGGCCAGCTCTCTGCTGTGGCCAGGGAGCGCAGTGGAGGATGGCCCAGGTGCTTGGGCCCTGCACCCCATGGGAGACCAGGAAAAGCTCCTGGCTCCTGGCTCCTGCCACCGGATCAGCGCGGTGCGCCAGCCGCAGCGCGCCACCGCGGCGGCCATTGGAGGGTGAACCAACGGCAAAGGAAGACCTTTCTCTCTGTCTCTCTCTCTCTCTCTCACTGTCCACTCTGCCTGTCAAAAAACAAAAACAAAAAACTCCAGGACTTTGGACACACAGAAGGTACCAGGTACTATTTGGCAAACTGCAATAAAGCATGTAAATAGGCAGGAAAACCATTTGATTTCAAGTGTTTTGTTATTTTTTCTCATTAATTTTATTCTTAATTTGAAAAGAAAGCCTACCCCTCGTTTGGATGCAGCTTTGATTGGACACATGTTCTCAGGAAGCAGGCTGCATACCAGTAGGACTATGTTCATTATCATACATGAAATTAGACGAGGGACTCAAAAAAAAAGCTAAAGAATTGATAATATCATATACCACTGTTCTTTCTTTTAGAACATTGCAAACATGTGGATTTATTTAAACGTTGCCTTTATGTTGGATAAAATCAAAGACAGATCTGATTGATTTTACATAATGGGTTATTTCAAAGTAATGAATTAGCTGAACTAATGCTTTCTCACAAAATAAATAATTCTAAAGAAAATAGATCTTTATTCTTAAATCTTCCTCCTCCTTTCTCTATTAATTAGGCTTTGTTGGTGAAAGGAAGTTAAAGAAATTCAGTATAAGCCTGATTATATCATGAATGTAAAATGAGCAGGGCAAATAATGGGCTCTATACTCTTTCAAACAAGTTAAATAAGTCCATAATAGCCCACCAGTTGTGTAAACACTATTTCACTATACTTGTAAAAGAAATATTGACTTACCTGTTAACTAAAATTATCCTGGCATGCTTCAACTAAGCTTATTAGTAATTCTCGTGGTGTAAGGAAATGTTTTTAGTTGTGGACTTCTATCAAAGTTTAAAGAATTGGGAAAACATCCGCTTAACAAGCCCAGAAAGTAGGCATGTAACAGACCACACTGTACTAGAATCAGTTTTAGGAACTTGAAATCTAAGAGTCTAAACACTAAAGAGTGATTTCCACTCAGGCATGAGATATTACCTTTTACAGGGGTTCATTAACACTGAGATACCTTCCAAATTCATATGCACTCACCCAAACAAAATCCAGTTTGAGCCTACTAACCTTAGTATCCCACGTGAGGACAGTGGTGTTTTTCTCTGACATCTCACAGTATGCATTCCTATGAGTCATTGTTTGTTGAGAGAAACTAGAAATACACAAATTTAGGTGGGGGGGGGGGATGAATATTTGTCCCTACTGTTCATATAAAAATCACCTTTTCTGCTCTAACTGATCCCACTGAAATACAAAAAAAATCCTTTACTTTTTTCTTTTTTACAAAAAAAAAAGAATTTCCTTCTCAATAAAATGATACTAAACCTAAGGTCCTACCCAGTTTAAGTCTTTATGTGGCTAGAATACCCAAAGGATTTAGAAAGGCATACAGGATTTAAAGCCAAAAGACTCAGGTCAGAATTGTGATTCCATTATGAAACTTACTGGGGCTGGTGTTGTGGCATAGCAGGTTAAGCCTCTGCATGCGATGCCAGCATCCCATATGGGTCCTGGCTGTTCCACATCTGATCCAGCTCCTTGCTAATATGCCTGGGAAAGCAGTGGAGGATGGTCCAAGTGCTTGGGCCCTGCCACCCATGTGAGAGACCCAGAAGAAACTCCAGGTTCCTGGCTTAAGCCTGGCCAGCCCTGGCCTTTGTGGCCATTTGGGGAGTGAACCGGCAGATGGAAGATCAATCTTTCTCTTTCTCTCTTCATCCTCCCTCTGTAACTCTGCCTTTCAAATAAACAAAAAATAAATAATGGAAGGAAGGAAGAGAGGAAGAGAGGAAGGGAGGAAGGGAGGAAGGGAGGAAGGGAAGAAGGAAGGGAAGAAGGAAGGGAAGAAGGAAGGGAGGGAGGAAGGGAGAGAGGGAGGGAGGAATTTACTGGCCATGATTAGGAAAATCACTTGCATTTCCCATCCCTAAACATGGGGTAAGAATAATAACTATCTCCCCTAAGGACTCAGGGGGAGCATGGAACTATACAAAAGGATAAGTGTTGATGGTTATTATCTAGCAATTTGAAAACCTGATCTTACACATTAAATGGAATTTGCCACAAAACATAGAGGCTACTGCTCAACAGCTTGACTGAAACCTTTTCTTTCGGTATCCAAGGAATCTCCTTTTCTGTATTTTCATCATTGTGAGCTAAAATAAAGTAATTAGCACACATCCATGTAGGCAATAAAATCACCATCAGTCAGACCACTCTTATGTTCCACCAATATGATTTTTTTAAGTTGTGAAATCTGCCATACCTTGACTATTCAGCAGGCCACTCTCAAACATTCATGCTTCCTGGGCTTCCAGATTTTTCCTGAGCGTGCTTGACTGCAAGTGATCACAGCTGATTTCTCACTCACTGGTTCTAGCAACCAAACAAAACAAACTTAATTGGTTCACCCAACTGGGAGGTGATGGAGCAGAAACAGCTTTAGATCCAGGTGTTTAAAAGATAACTTTAGGCTGGCACCGCGGCTCACTAGGCTAATCCTCTAGTCCCGGTTGGGGTGTCAGATTCTGTCCCGGTTGCTCCTCTTCCGGTCCAGCTCTCTGCTGTGGCCCGGGAAGGCAGTGGAGGATGGCCCAAGTGCTTGAGCCCTGCACCCACATGGGAGACCAGGAGGAAGCACCTGGCTCTTGGCTTCGGATCAGTGCAGTGGTGGCTGTAGCGGCCATTGGGGGGGGTGAACCAATGGAAGGAAGACCTTTCTCTCTGTCTCTCTCACACACTGTCTAACTTTGCCTGTCAAAAAAAAAAAAAAAGAGAGAGAGAGAGAGAGAGATAACTTTAGGCTCTTGCTTTGCTTCTCCCAATGAGCTTTCTCTCCAAAGGCAAAACAGCAGCCCCCAGGTGAGCTTCAGGTTTCCTTAGAGCTTATGAAGTCAAAGAGGAACCTTTAGTCCCAGGGTCCATGACAATCCTCCAAAAAGATTCAGATTGTTCTTCTTAGGTCACATCCCTAACCCTACACAGGGAGGTGGGGCTGCAGGAAGGAGGAAATTTTCCAAAGGAAACCTGCAGGGTGATCTTACCAAAATGAGAGAGGAGAAATGATGGGTGTGCAAAAGAGGGGGAAAAATGAACAGACACTCATTATACTGGGCCTCATCCAGCACAGGTGTTTTCTCCACTTACTTGAATTGAATTGAGGGATCTGCAATCCCTCTGCTCCACATGAATTTGTTACCAAGCTTCAAATCCTAAAAAGAGGGAAGGCAGTAACACAGGTTGAAAAACCTACTCTGGCCTAGGCCAGGTTCCAGTTCCTGGAACATTTAGGATCACCTAGATGAATAATATGCCCCTTTTAAAATGCACGTAACTGAGATTTAGACAGGCTCATTCTAAGCCTATGATGCTACGACTGGGAAAGGGCAGAATCCAGATTCCAATGCAGTTTTGCCTACTTCATTCTACAATCAAAGTGCTAGGCTTCTTTTAACAACCTCAAAGTCAAGGAAAGTGCTGCTTAGCATCCCAAAACAAAGGGTGGGCAAAACGATATTCCGGACTCCTATGTTGTTGTCAAGCACTCACTGCTCACCCCATGGGTCCAAGACAGAAGTGACCAAGTCCCTGCCACCAAAGTGGTCACAACAAAATGTTTGGGTAGACAACCGTGTGGCATGTGTAACACGGCCTTAGGTGAGGCTTGTCACATTTTTTTTTTTAACAGGCAGAGTGGACAGAGAGAGAGAGAGAGAGAAGAGGCTCGTCACATTTAGGTTTCCTGTTCAGAGTCTGTCATCCCCCAGAGTCTAACCTCCAAGAGGAGGGAGAGGTTGCCTCCCTGGGACATTGCTGGAAACCAGCTGTAGTGGTCCTACTAACACCTGTTGATTGATTAACTCGGGCTGTGGGTACGGAAGGTTTCACAGAAAGAATAACTCTTGAGTTGTACTTACAAAATAAATAATCTGGAGATACATTAAAAATGGAAGGACAATAGGCAATTAGTAAACATACTATGAATGTGAAAAGAATGACTGGGAGAAGCAAGAATAATGTGAGAATGAGCAAAGGGTGGATTGGCTGGTGATGTGCATAGGGTCAAGGGAGGGAACAGGGCAGAACTGGGTGCTGTAGGATTTGCCAGAAACTTGGATCACCTCAGTTTTTATAGGAATTGTCAAATTTGCCAAAGTCCTGGGCCATAGTTCCTTTATTTGCAAAATAGGAAGATGGAGTCTATAATCTCTCCCACTCCCTCCCCATCCAATGCTTAGAATCACAACCTTGCTAATGATCGGGATTCACTCGAGAAAAGAGCATGTTCAAAATACAGATTTAGAAACATCACATGAGCTTCACAACCATGTACAATTTTAACATGTTTAAAATTAAAAAAATACAGATTTAGATCAAGAAATCTATATAGCTGTAAAAATCCCACAGGTGAATGAACCACCAGTAATTTTGGAGATCACCACATAACTGATGCGGGTAAATACACCCCCTACACAAAGAAAATTTGTCCCAACCACAAAATTCTCAAATCGATTTGAAAATTTCCAGGGGACCGGTAAAATGGGAGAAGCTTCAGAGTGACCTCCTTAGTCAAAAGGGTTCCCTACCTTCAAGAAGCAGAATGACAATGGTGCATTTTTGTGAGTTGGTGTAGCAATCTTGGGCTGCCACCTCTTTCAGGTGCTCATTCAGGTCTGGAGAGGACAACTGGCACCCCAGGGTGCCAAGAAACTTCGAATTTCCCCCTCCCCCTCTAACAGGTTCACGGCGGGCCAATTTTGAAGCGTTTAAGACCACTTCCACCAGCGCTCCGTCGCCGTCCTCGGAGGCCAGTGCCGCTCACCTACGTGGGACTGCTTTTAGTTCAAGAACCCTGAGACACCTGGGGTGAAAACGCTCCCGAGCTAAAGCAGACAGACTGCTGTCTGCCCCGCACAGCTTCGCTTTGCTAAAGGTGACCTCCATGGGATTCTAAAGCACTGCTAAAAACCCATTTGTCACTTGGACTTCCTCGCCCCGCATGGGTGAGGAAGGTAGAACTGGAGTGCTCGCTCACGACCTGTATTTATTCAGCGATTAGCCCAGCACTTTGATTTTAGGGCAAAAGTGGGCCAGACAGTGCGGCTGGCACAAAGATCAAAAAGGCCACCCATCGTTCGCTGGGGACGTCTGCCTCTTTACCCCGATAACTTTGTTTCTGGATAGGATTTGGGGTTCTGTGGGTTTGCTTGGAGAGCCCCCGTATCCCAGGCATTATTTGAAGCTGGCTCAGAGGATTCGCGCCTCATGCTTCGGGCCCTACGCGTCTGCCGCCGTGGCTCCGAGCAGGTCGCGCGTGGCTCTCGGGTCTGGGTCCCCGGAACGCAGGAAGGGGGTGAGGGCGAAGAACCCCTGTTGCGAGCGCGCCGCAGAGCGCTGGAAGCCACCCCGCGGAGGCGCAGTCGTAGCGCAGCGAACTCGCCAGCACCTCGCGCCGCCTGCTGCCTCCCGGCCGGCACTCCGCGAAGGAGGAGGGATCGGGAGGAGGGAAAGTGGGGCCGGCGGGGCGGGGGGTGCCTGGGAAGCCCGGCTGCGCTGACGTCACTGGGCGCGCAATTCGGGCTGCAGCGCTTTAAAGCTCGGGCGTGCGAGCGGCGATGCTGCTCCACAGCGCTCAGGCCGCCCGCAGCAGCAGCAGCCACGCGCAGCGCCACGGCCACCGCTGCAGCGAGCGCGGCTCCGGAGGCGGGCTTGGAGGCCACAGGCTTGGCGGGCCCCGCGGCGCGTCTCCTCGGCGCTCCCGCCGGGGGGCAGAAGCGCGGCGCGCAGGGCGGCCCGCGCCTGCTGAGGGGCAGCGGCCCGCCGAGAGGCGCCAGGCGCGCCACGGTCCGCAGCAGCCCGAGCGCTGCTTTCTGCCGGCGTCCAGCCCGCGGCCCCTTGCCTCGGGCACCATGGACACCTCCCGGGTCGGCGTGCTCCTGTCCTTGCCCGTCATGCTGCAGCTGGCGGCCGGGGGCGGCTCGCCGCTGCCGCGGGGCTGTCCCCTGAACTGTCTGTGCGAGCCCGACGGCAGGATGCTGCTCAGGGTGGACTGCTCCGACCTGGGGCTCTCGGAGCTGCCCTCCAACCTCAGCGTCTTCACCTCCTACCTGTAAGTGCGCCCTCACCTCCCGCGGGGAAGTGGGGACCTGTCCTAGAGGAAGCTCGCGGCTCCTCGGCGCCCTGCCTGTGTTGGACGGGAGGGCGACTTTGCCAGGGGCATTCTGGCCAGACCTGTGGCCGGCCCCAGAGAAGCGCACGTGGCTCAGAAAGGTAGCGCGGCTACACCGTCTATCTGAGCGCGCACAGATACGGCTTCTAGTGCCACCCCGGGGTCTCGCAGGTGCGCCGCAGCTTCCCGGTGCGGCACTGGGTGCGTGGCGGGAAGAGTGCGAGCGAGAATGGGCATTCGCGTGGGAGGGTGCGTTTGTGCCCTGGAGCAGGTCCCAGACCCTAAGCTTTAGCGGCGTTGCACGAAGTTCCCTCCAAGGAGCAGCCCAGCGTGCCCAGCGCCCAGGGGACTTAACGCTGCATCCTTGCACCGTCTCGTGTAGTAACCTTTTCCTCTCCTTTTTTTTTTTTTTTTTTCAACGAAGTGATTAAAATGTGGCAACCACAAACCCCGATTACAGCTGCCAGAACGTTATCTTTACCTCTGGCTGCCCGAGCCGCCGCCCTTTGAAGTGCCCGCGGCCGCGGTGTAATCTTTAACCATCCCCTCCCCCCGGGAGGAAAAGGGAAGGGGCTGACGGCGGCCGCGCGGGTCAGCCGCGGGGCCGACCTCCGCGGGGAGACCCGAGCTCCCTGCCATCCCCCTCGGGATCTTCCCACCGGTCAACCCACCGCGGCTGATAAGGCCCCGACCTCCGACGCCGGCAGCGGCTCCTTGGGAATCCCAAGGCTAGCAGGTGGACCGGTGGATGAGGTGACCCAGGCGTAGCTGGATTCCCGGGGACCAACGTGACTACTGCCCCCCCCCCCCGCAGGTCCAGACTCCGGGACACGGGGTGGAGACCACCCTGGGAAGCAGCGCGCGGGACCACTAGTTCTGAATTCCGGGCAGGATCCCAGTTTCGGCCTCTCTGATGTGCACTGTTGGCAAGAGCGAGTTGGGGATGTGCGTGGGCTTGTTCCTTCCCTCTGTTTTCTGGAGGGAAGGAGCATGAACAGGTTTTCACATCGCTTTCACAAGGTGTTGGATCTTCCTGACGACAGAGTAGGACAGAAAAACACATTGATGAGTGGTTTTTAGGTTTGTTTTTTCTTGTTTTGTTATTTACGTGCTGTCATATAGCATTTAAAGCAAGGGAATTCCTGCTCGATTTTAGTATTGGTAGATGGCAGTCACCTCCTGTCTACCATAAAATGGTTTAGGCGGCTTTTCTTGGCCCAAAAGGGTTATGAAATTATTTCCCCGCCGGGTTTCCTTCAGGTGCAGACATTGCATGTGGTAGTGATATTTTTCCAGCAATGGAAATGTGCTTTCATTAATGGTCATCTTCTCAGAATTCACATTTCCTCCTCCTGAACAGCTGTCTCTACTACAAAGCGAAATATCACCCCACCCCACCCCCCAACCTGTCTGGTCTCTGGGCAGGAGTCCGGGTTTCAAGGATAATGTGTTCTCCAGCGCAGGGGATTTCTGAGAGCAGTTTGGCCATTCACTTAGGAGCCTAAAACCATTCTTTCCCGTCTCTCTGAAGGAACTCAACCACAAGCAAAGGGGGTGTGCAGTGTCCCCTGACACGCCTACTATTTACATCCTACATCCATTATTAAATACATTTAAGAATAATGTCAAGGCTCTTTTCTCACTGGGAAAAAAAAATGTTATGTTAGGCTTCTATTACTAAAAGCATCCATTTCTGCCCAAACCGTTTCCCACGCAACTCAAATGCATTTAACTGCATCCTCCAGGTGCAGCCCCCTATCTGTCTGGCATTATAGATAACCCTTGAATTTCAGATACCATTAAGAAGTTAATCGTCTTATTATTCTCACACTATTTGATAGAGGCTGCAGCATGACCTAAGGGGAGGTTTTCTCAGTGCCTGACAAAATAGTAAATTCGCAGTGTCTGTGGAAGGTGATACAGTAAGTGTCAACTACTTGCTGCTAGTGATGAACATTTCAGAGAATGTAAATGCTTAATGTAGAAATTAGTGCTGACTTAAATCACCAATCTGATGCTCTTCATAATGTGTGATTTCATGATGTGGTTTCCTGTAGAGGACAGAACGCTAAATGCCAGGGGCCATAGGATACCCTTCCACTGTGGCTTGAGGGTTCTGGTGGGTTCTTGTAACAAGCTCAAAAACTCTCTGCACACAGGAAGGGTGAAGGACGCCCTCTTTTGGTTACACCTAGTATTATCTGTCCATTCCTGCCTTCATGCATGCAGTCACATCTAGAAGAGAAAGTTTGATGGACTTATGTTCAAGCAAATGAGCATTTGTTTTACTGCTTTTCTTATTTTAAGGACTAAGTTTGCTTTCAAAGGGACCACTTAGCTGTGGCTCTACTCCACTGGGGCCCAAAAGAAATTAAGCTTTGATGAGAAAGTTGCAGTGTGCAAAGACTGTTGAGTGAAAGGTCAAAACTACTCTCTTTGTTTGTAGTAGGTTTTCACCATTTATGTAGTCAAAATGTTATCTCTTAATCTTCCCGTCCAAAAAAGAACAAGCATTTCATTTTTTTCCAATAGATTAACAATGGCAAGTTTCAACTGTACACATTTGGCAAATAGATTTGCCACAATCTGATAGCTGGCTAGACAGGCTTGTAGGTAAAGAAAGCTTCTTAAATCTCTTCATTGACGGCAAGAGCTGTTTATGTGCCATTTTATAATCTTCCTTCCCAGAAAAGCTAAATCTTAAGCCGGTCCAAACATTAACTCTCTTTTCTTACTGAGCTGCTTTCTCCAGTAGATCTATAACTAGACCATTGAACATGGTGGGATCAGTAGGTTAAAAAGTGCTCTGTGTGTGTCTCCCTCCTCACCCTGTCTCCCTCTCCTCCTCTTTCTCTCTTTTTCTCCTGACTTCCCTTCCACCAACAGCTATTGATTCTGATTCTACCAAAAATAACTAATGAAGTTCACTCTACAGAAAATAAGGAACACACTGAGATTGAACTACTAAAGCATACAACAGGTTTACAGTGTCTCAATCTACCAGTAATAATGGGTCAGAAATAAAGTAGGCCTAGCATCTAACCTTATTATATGTAAGTCGTCTTAATACATCAAATGTGGACACATCTGCTCATGGGATCCTCAAAGTAAACTCTGCTGTGCCACTTTGATGTGTCCTTCATCCAGTTACTGTGGCACCCCGATAGAAAACTAAATCCCAGTGAATCACCCTCCAGAGTAAATGGTGCTTTTCTATTAGTCTAGAACTTAAAATGAAAATCAAGTTTTTCTTTGCTGTTACATTATGGTACAAAAATTTCATCCATAAGCAAGTTTATGTTGTATGAATCAAAGGAACCCAGAGAAAATAACTTTTTAAAAAATTTTATGGAGTTAGGTTATTTTTTCATTTATGACTGTGAAACAAAATATAATCTTACACAAAATTAGTAAAGCTGATGATAATAAGAACTGATCAAAAGTCACAGTTCGTTAAATTAAGAGCTACCCTGGTAACATATATGTGTGTTAAGCACCTACAATACAGTTTCAAAATTAAAAATACAGTTTTAGAATCTTCCCTGAAAATGATTTATCTCTGCTTCCCTTCAAGCAAATTATTTTATAAGAAACTATTTATATTTTAGAAATGGTTACAAAAGTGTTATCCAACCTACTTTTCAAATATAATAATATCAACAGTTTTCTGCATTTTAATGAATTTCCTTCTTTTTCTCCAGTATTCCTAGGAGTTTTTCCCATAGTATTTGTTATGGGGCTAATTATTGAACCTAACTGACTAAATTAATCTAAGTAATTTTTTAAAATAATTAATTCTGGTTCAAACATTATGTGGCATGAATATAGATTAAGTTTTTTCCTGAATATGTTCAGCATGTGAAAGGCAGAATTTGTGTGACAAGAATGAATTTTTATACTTAACAAACACAGTCTTCGCTTTGGTCTTTCTTCTATTTTCTTCAAAGTAAAAGAGTTCTGATTAAACAACAAAAGGTAGCAATCATATATGACTTAGAAGATTAGACTCAAAAAGTAACCTGTGCAGTTAAAATCATGATTTGATAGTGGACTCATTCATGCTTGGGTGTGTTTAAAAGAATTTCAGACACACCAAACTGATCTGTGATTTCTCATAAATAAGTCTTTTTATCTGAGTTGAATTAAAGTCACCAATGATATATATTACATAACCAAATAAAACAGGTGATTATCTAGTCCTTTTGTTATGCTTGATGTATCTTAGTAGGACTTCATGTTAGAACTACCTGTGAGTTCCAACCCACTGCAACTCTTTTATTCCAGTTTCTGTTCACTTCAGTTCACATTTTTATTTAGCCTTGTAGTGACCAACCAGATGCTCCTATTTTGGCTGTGGGACTCCTTATCTATGAGAAAAGGAGACGTTGCCAGGGCTATTCTTTGAAATTTTTCATTACATTTCTCATAGTTCAAAATCAATTTGGTTCCCTATAGGTTACATGGTGGGAAGTGGGTCCACTCTTGAAATATGTAGCATTTTCTTCCACCCATGCCAGTTTTTGTTGTTGTTGTTGTTACACTGATGAAACCCAATTGGAATGCCTTACTTGAACATTTACACATGGAGTAATATTATCTAGTGGTAATGTTAAAAGGCTCTTTTTTAAACAAGATGTATTTATTTATTTGCAAGTCAGAGTTACACAGAGAGAGCAGAGGCAGAGAGAGAGAGAGAGGTCTTCCATCTAATGGTTCATTCCCCAATTGACCACAACGGCTGGAGCTGCGCTGATCTGAAGCCAGAAGCCAGGAGCTTCTTCTAGGTCTTCCACACGGGTGCAGGGGCCCAAGGACTTAGGCCATCCTCTCTACTGCTTTCCCAGGCCATAGCAGAAAGCTATGATCAGAAATGGAGCAGCCAGGACTGGAGCTGGTGTCCATATGGGATGCTGGAGCTTCAGGCCAGAGCCATAACCTGCTGCGCCACAGCGCTGGCCCCTAAAAGACTCTTAACAGTGTGTTCGCACTAGTGAGGGAACTGTTCAAAAGATGCTTCTTAAGCAGGAATGCTGTCTTATACCCTCCTATATTAGTTCTATTTTTAATGTTCAAGTATAGAATTTGAGAAGCTGAAATTGACTTTGAGAGTATGCCAAAGAATATGACCATGAAACATCTTAAATTCAGATAGAGGCTGGCGCCGTGGCTCACTTGACTAATTCTCCACCTGCGGCGGCGGCACCCAAGGTTCTAGTCCCTGTTAGGGCGCCCGGTACTAGTCCCGGTTGCTCCTCTTCCAGTCAAACTCTCTGCTGTGGCCCGGGAGAGCAGTGGAGGATGGCCCAAGTGCTTGGGTCCCTCCCTGCACCCACATGGGAGACCTAGAAGAAGCTCCTGGCTCCTGGCTTCAGATCGGCACAGCTCCGGCCGTTGTGGCCATTGCGGGGGGGGGGGGGGGGGGGTGTGTGAACCAACAGAAGGAAGACCGTTCTGTCTGTCTCTCTCTCACTGTCTATAACTCTCTCTCCCACACTGTTAACTCTGCCTGTCAAAAAACAATTCAGATAGAACAATAATTCAGAATGTAATGATGGATTTTCTATCCTTCTGGGTTTTTTTTTTTCTTTTCGCTAGTCTTTGTGCTCCACTATGAGCAGGAAATTTCCTACTTTATACCCCACACCAGTGCCTGACTGTTAAGAGAAATTTGGTAAATATTGTAGTGTTAAATTTAGTAAAATTGGCTGAACCAGCTGCTAGAATCTTAGTGGTCAAAAGGGGTCAGGAAAAGGTAGGTGAGAACTTCTAGTCTACAAGTAACAGAACACAAGTCTCCCAGTATCCCACAATTATGACTCAGCCCTATTTGAAATACAATTTGGAGGCCGGCACCGCGGCTCACTAGGTTAATCCTCCACCTTGCGGCGCCGGCACACCGGGTTCTAGTCCCGGTCGGGGCGCCGGATTCTGTCCCGGTTGCCCCTCTTCCAGGCCAGCCCTCTGCTGTGGCCAGGGAGTGCAGTGGAGGATGGCCCAAGTGCTTGGGCCCTGCACCCCATGGGAGACCAGGAGAAGTACCTGGCTCTTGCCATTGGATCAGCACGGTGCGCCGGCCGCGGCGGCCATTGGGATGATGTTTGGTCAAGCTGTTAAGATAGCAGTTCACATGCCCAAGTCCCACATCCGAGTGCCTGGGTTCAAGTTGCGGTTCCCTTCCTGATTCCAGCTTCATGCTAATATGTACCCTAGGAGGCAGTAGATGTTTAAGTAGTTGAGTCCCACCAGCCACATGAGAGACAGGTTCAATTGCTGACTCTGGGCTGCAGCCTGGCCTAGCCCTAGCCATTGCAAGCATTTGGAGAGTAGATTGGAGTATGGGAGCCCTCTCCAGTTGTCTGTCTTTCTGTCTATTTCTCTTTGTTTCTCTCTACCACATAGGCAAAAATTTAAAATCTCAAATCTAAAGAAAAGGAATACAGTTTAATTGTGTTCAGTTTACATGATGCAGTGAGTTGCTTATTTTCATATACACACCAGAATTTACATATCCAAAGTACTTTATTATCTTGATAATAACAGCTGATGTTATATTGTCCTTCTTGAGTGTCAGGCACTATACTAAATATGCTACTGGGTTATACACCTCACAGCAACTTTGTGATGCAGATATTATTGTCATTCGGGGGTGGGGGGCTGTAAGCTTATTTCAAGAATATTTCCACTGCTCAAAAACATCTTTGGACCTCCTTAAAGTTATCTTTGGGGCCAGTTTACCAGCAACACGAAAAACACCAGCCTTCTTACAGTCATGTCTCAATAATTGTGATTGGTGCTAAAATATTTTTGGCATATTTTTCTTTTTAGAAACAGAATTTATGAATTTGCCTGTTGCAGAGTAAAGTGAAGTTTTTAATTTCCAATAAAATGAGCATTATATTACATAGTTTAATATTTTCAGTTTAATAGGTATCTTTTTATATATCCACTTTTTTACTGCCATAGACACCATTTTTGTTGTCTCTAAGTCAGATAAATTATGATGGGTGCCAAAATATTGTCAAGTGTAATCAATAGATTGGTAACCTTTTAGGAGAGAATAAACCTTTTTTTTTTTTTTTTTTTTTTTTTTTTGCTATGCCGGATCTATGTGTCAAAGAAAATAGGTGCATCTTTGCAGTTATTCCCCCGTTCAGTGACATGAACTTTCTTGATAGGCAGGCTTTATTTGAGTTCGTATTCACCTTTAAGACAGATGAAGTGAGATGAATTGGTGGTGTCACAAAGTTATCACAATGGCATTCTTTTGATTCAGAATACAGAACAACAGATGCTCCTCAACTTAGGACAGAGTGAGTTGAAAGTATCATTAAGTCAAAATGGCACTTAACGCAGCTAACCTACTTAGCAACACAGCACAGTGTTGAGTATGTGTTGTTCACCTGCATGATTGTGGAGCTCACTGGGAGCTGTGCTCACTGCTGCCACCCAGCATCATGAGAGAACATCATAAAGTGGTGTAGCCACTGTGGAAGACAGTATGGAGATACTTCAGAAATCTGAATATAGACCTACCATATGATCCAGCCATCCCACTCCTGGGAATTTACCCAAACAAAATGAAATCGGCACATGAAAGAATTTTCTGTACCCCCATGTTTATTGTAACTCAGTTCACAATAACCAAGATATGGAATCAACCCAGATGTCCATCAACTGAAGGCTGGAACACTGGTAGAGAAATTATGTTATATATACACTACAGAATACTACACAGCAGTAGGAGAAAAAAAATGAAACCCTGTCATTTGCAACAAAATAGTTGCAACTGGAAACCATTATACTTAATGAAATAAGCCAGTCCCCCCAAAAAACAAATGTCATATGTTTTCCCTGAGCTGTGGTAATTAATAGAGTACCTAAAAGGAAAACCTATGGAGTGAAATTGCTATTTTGAGATTCAATGATTCTTAATAGCTCTTGTCTCAACTGTTGAGGAACAGTGTTTTTTTTTCTTCATACTATCTGTTGAACTCTTAGTGTAGGGTTAATCTTATGAGTATAAAATTAACTGAAAATAGACCTTTGTAAAAGTTAAGAATGGGAGTAGGAGAGGGAGGAGGAAGTGTGGGAGCGTGGGCAGGAGGAAGGGTATGGTGGGAAGAATCACTATATTCCTGAATCTGTATATAGGAAATACGTGAAATTTGTATACCTTAAATATGTTTTTTTTAAATTTTTAAAAAGAGAGAGCATTGTATTACATAGTGATAGTTCCCAAAAATATCAAACCCAAAGTTGGAGGTGTGGTTTCTACTGGATGCCTGTTGCCTTCTCATCATAAGTCAGAGGTGATCTGTATTTCAAAATTTTATCAAAGTCCTCAACATGGATTTTAAAACTTTGCATGGCTTAACAATTATAACAGTAATACAGACTTCTTTGTCAATTAGAAATCTGGATAAGTCAGAGAAAAATCCTTCCCTTCAAATAAAGAAGAATCTTTCCTGAACTACACATTTAATTTCTTCAGACCTTCAAGTCATTTGCTAATATAAACCTGATAAACATTAATCATTTATTATATTGAAAAATTAACATGAAGAGCCAAGAAGCAATCACTTAGTTATAAATTACATTCAGTATAAAGAGCCCCTCATCCAATAAGTAATGATGTTAAGAAAACTTAAGATAGATTGGGACACAATCTCTAAAAGCTTTTAAAACATCATTCTCACACACTAATCATGTAAATGTATTGAGAAAGCCCTAATTTTCAAGTGTCCCATTTTTAATTTAGGCATACTTTTCCTATCTTCATTTTCTCCGTCATGCCTTCGGGAGGAATTTCCCTTCATCTTTGAACAATGACTGTGGTGCTCACGGGAGAAGAAGCAATCTCACGCACGTACTAACACCCACCACAACACACCAGTAAGAAGCAACTTTCTTTGTGCCACTCGCTTGGCAGAAATGATACATACATTGACAAGACATGGCAGTGGAGGGTCAGCCCTTTTAAAGGGAGAGACTTGGGGGCTGGCTGTGTTAAGGCACCTTCGGTCCCGTTCAGAAGCTGAAATGCAGAAGACAATCGTCCTGGCAAAGGGAGCCCAACTCCAGCTGAGAACGCCTGCTCTGAGCTGACCTTCCTCATCAGCCTGCCAACAGAGATTAAGCTTCCTCAAGTGGTTCCTTGTTAGCTGGCTTTTTCCCCAGTGTTGCTCATCTTTCACAACTGGAAGCCAAGTGTTTCAAACTGTTACTCAATTTTGTAGCCAAATTCCTTTATTTCCTCCTCCCACCTCCTCCCTCCCTCCCTTTCTCCACACACACACACACACACACACACACACCCCTACCCCTGCGGTGGTTAAGCTTCCATGTGTGTCTCCTTTCCAAAGCCTACATGAAGAGGAGAACCTAAGAATTTTTATGTTTCACTAAACTAAAATAAAAGCCTGATAAATATTTTTGTTTTCCTTTTTCTTGAAATCTTGATTAAGTAGAGCAGGGACCTTTACAAAAGATGTCTATTGCAAAAATAACCTTCCTTTGATCAAAAAAAAAAAAAAAAAAGCCACAAAAGTGTATTTCTCAGGAAAGTAGGAAACCACACATGATCTCAAGTGGAAAAAATATAAAGAATTTGCTGAATTTTTAACCTTCGTACATAACAAAGATATTATTTTAAAGTTGGTTGGTTAATGTGGACTGTTAGAACTTTCATTGTGTTGTGTTTGGGTTTACTTAGTGTTATTTTAATGAATTTATTGGTTTGACACACAAAACACCACATGGTGCATGAAATTTTTAGATTATAAATGTTCTTGGGAGGCCACTTACTTGAAGGAACTCTGTTATGTAATCAATCAGTCTTTAAATCTGTCAGCATGAAAGTAACCTTTCAGTCTTTGTATACATTTGAAGGTGAAGATTATTTGGTTATGGAAGCCAAATAAAAATTTCCATGGAAGGGATTATATTCCTTAATTATCTATTTTGTGTATATATACTGAGACTTTCACAATACACATTTATTTCACAATGTATGTTGAATGAACCTACAAAATGAGTTTGGAATCTTCTGCTAAAGGCTGCGATAAGGAATCTTCCTTTTTGTTTTCTCTTCATACTTCCTGTCCTAATGGGCCCCTTATCCGACATCTCTGCATTTGGGAATAGGCTGATTCTATAATTGTTATAAGGTTAACTGCACAATAGAGCAAGGCCTAGGAAGAAGATAGCAAGGGAAATGAGAGACTGAGAAATGTGCTACTCGGGGGCAGTGCAGCAACTAGGGGTGATGGGGCTCCACTGTGCACCTGTTCCCAGGTGATACACTTCTCCTGCCTCTCTCCTTACCTTTGTCCATCCCTCCGAGATAGTATCAGAGAACAGGAAGGATACACTGCCCTTATCTCAGACACTTTCCTCGCCAGGGCTTCAAACTACATGATGAAGGGAAGTTTAGGATGAAAAATCTTGTGATTAAAGTGTCAACTCTAAATACACTAAGATTGGGGTCTTTGACTTTTAAATTGGAGGGGATACATCACTATCCCTGTGCTGAAAGGTCTTAACTTGGCTGCAGCCCCTGGTTCTCAGCAGCTGTTGTTCTCTCAGTGCAACAGTATACAGGAGGAAGTTTAAGATCTTTTTTCATTGACTCTTCAAGCAGTCACAAAAGGAAGTCCTAGAGAAAACAGGATTTTTCCAGGGTATCAGCCTATCTCATTTTGAAGATCTCAAAAGTTTTAGCAACATTAGCTGACAGCAAGTATTCACCTGCCCACCTTACAGCTGCTGACCTTCTAGCAAAACTCCTATCTCCCCAGTGGATATGATCTGGAACCAAGTGACTATTACATAGTAATTTGACATCCCTGTTGTCTTAGCTGTAGAAATGCCTTAGAACTCAATAAATTGTGTTTTAGGAAGGAAAGGCTAATTTTGGTATATTTATATTAATTATAATAAAAACTAACTTAGAGCTTGTACAAGCTATAGTTAGTGTAAGCTCTACTATAAAGAACTAAAAGGATAATATTTTATGCACAAATTACCAGAATGACTAATAAGAATACCTAAGGTCATATCACACAGTGCAAGACTAAATTCAATCATGATTGCTACAGCATTACCTCAATTGCCCAAATAAATGGAATTAAAATCACTTAGATGGGTTACAGAGCATTTCTGTAAGTCAAAAGCTATGTCTACTCAGCGAATTTAGAACAGCTAATTTCTAGACCTTGGAAGTCACATAATTCAACACTTTTGTTTGACAGATAAAAAATTCATGTTCATAAGAAATAATGATGAACCCAAAATCATAGAGCTGGCCAGGTTGGAATTGGAACCTAGGTCTCCTAAAAAGCCCAGTCTAGTACTCCTTCTTGTCACTACTGTTCTACAATGCCAGGTACTCAAATGAATTCAGTACCTCCCAGTGACTTTCCAAATGTTGCTAAATATCCTGTTGCTTCTGTATATTATATGTGGTCATATCTAGGCATGTGCCTGCAATTGAATCTTTCATCTTATTTTGATCGTTTGTAGATAGATAAGGTACCTCTGTATCACCTAAAGATCTGCAGAGCAAAAGGAACAATCAGATTTAGTTTAAGAAATGCATAATCCGCGGCCAGCGCTGTGGCGCAGTGGGTTAACGCCCTAGCCTGAAGCATCCCATATGGGCGTCGGCTGCTCCACTTCCAATCCAGCTCTCTGCTATGGCCTGGGAAAGCAGTAGAAGATGGCCCAAGTCCTTGGGCCCTGCACTTGCGTGGGAGACCCGGAGGAGGCTTCTGGCTCCTGGCTTCGAATCGGCACAGCTACAGCCGTTGCAGCCAATTGGGGAGTGAACCAACAGATGGAGGATCTCTCTCTCTCTCTCTCTGCCTCTGCCTCTCTGTAACTCTGTCTTTCAAGTAAATAAGGTAAATCTTTAAAAAAAAATGCATAACCCATTTCTCAAATTTCCATTCATAGCAGTTAAGCGTACATTTATTGTAATTTAAAACTTGTCGCTTTAATTTAGGCCACCTTAATACACATCTTGTACACATCTTATTCTCCTTTCTCCTCCAGCACTGAAATTATATTTAGTTTAGCTTCTCTTCACATTTTGCCTGAACAATTGTGGCAGTTTCTTGTCCTGGTCTACAAAGAACTCCAACACACTTCCTATACACACTTCGTACCATGCCACTAGGCTACCTAAGATGTACCTCTGGTCAAGTCTCTCCTCCATCCAATCCTTTGATGATTTTCTATGGCTTTTACAATAGAGCTAATATCTCAGAATAGACGACAAAACTGACTTCTCTTACTTCATCTACCTCCTGCAACCCCTGCTGCAGCCCCCCAGGCTCCCTTCTCCCCTGCCAGACTCCCTTCTCCCTAGCCATACCAAACTAGATCCAACAATTTCCCTATTTCATGCCTCCAAGTGCTCACATGTGTTGGCCTCTGGAATTTCATCCTTCCTCTGCATCTTGCTAACTTCTCTGAGTATGAGTCTCTACTCAGTTCAAACGTCAGCTCTTCTGGGAAGGCTTCCGTGATCACCGTCTTTAATGCTCACACAATATGCCATGCCCACCTCCGTCATGACACTCACCACTCTTGATCACCATACTTGATCTATTTATCTATTTCTTCTACTGAACTATATGCCTCTTGAACTGTAGGTATTCTTTGACCAGATAAGAGGTATCTCCTTAAAATTGGATCAAAAGGCAGAGTTTCTGTATATCTATTGTGTTTCCTATTTTATGATACTTTGACATATTGGGCTCTTGTGATTCTAGAGATACTGTCCTTCTTGGGAACAGCTAATTTCTAGAAATAGCAAATGACTCCCCTGTGGGTGAACCTTTCATCTGCAAACCAATCAAACCAAAGCCCTCGACCCCCACCCACCTCCTTCGTAAGCTTCTGTAGGATTCTTACACTCTAGATTACTATTCCCCTGTCCTAATCTCTCTAGCAAGTCAGGACAGTCTCCACCCCAAACCCTGCTGAAATTACTCACAGTAGCCAAGCCTACCCCCACAAACTGTGCCTTGTCCATTCCCTCCTGTGGAAACCACAATGAAAGCTGTTGTCTGTGCTTTCCTAACGCCCCTTCCTCCTGCTGTCTGACCTCAGGGCTTCCCTGTATGGTCACACATAGGCCAGTGTGCTCCTTCCTCAAGCAAACTAAGAACTCCAAACTACCTTTTCAGGAGCAGTTGTCCCCTGATCTGTTGGCCTCATCATATCTGAATGATATCAAAACCACATTTTAAAACAACTCTGTGCCCATGTGTGTCTGTGCCTGGGCAACCTCAAAAGGCGGTAAGGCCCAGACGATGAATGGAGAGTCAGCACTGTTTTCTCTGGAGGGCACTCTCCTGTTCCCCTCCTCTCGGTGTCAGACTTGTACTCTGTCCACACCTAAGAAGTAAGGTGTCATTTTCTCTAGTCACCAAATGTGCAGCCCAGAGTGAGATTAGCTGATATAATCTCCAGTGTAATCTTTTTTTTTTTTTTTTTTTTTTGACAGGCAGAGTGGACAGTGAGAGAGAGAGACAGAGACAAAGGTCTTCCTTTACCGTTGGTTCACCCTCCAATGGCCGCCGCCAGCGCCAGCACACCGTGCTGATCCGAAGCCAGGAGCCAGAAGCTTCTCCTGGTCTCCCATGCGGGTGCAGAGCCTGAGGACTTGGGCCATCCTCCACTGCACACCCGGGCCACAGCAGAGAGCTGGCCTGGAAGAGGGGCAACTGGGACAGAACCCGGCGCCCCGACCAGGACTAGAACCCCATGTGCCGGTGCCACAGGCGGAGGATTAGTCTATTGAGCCGCGGCACTGGCCCAGTGTAATCTTATGACATGATGACAGAGAGGTTCTTTCCTCTAAACTCGACAGACCGCATTGTTTGTAAGCTTCCAAGAGAAAAAACATTCAAGAAGTACAGTTAATACTTTTATCTCCAGTATCCTGTTTGACCATCACAACAGACATTAAAATAGTTATTGTGATCTTCACCCTACAGATGAGAAAATCTCTTGATAAAGATCAAAGCCCTGTCTTCAGTGCCCTTGGCAAGATGCTCTGTGCCTCAGTTCTCCTATCTATAAAATGGCCATGATAATGACTCCTCCCTCATTGGGTTGTTGTGGAGCTTGGTAAGGAGATGTACCTCATCCATGGTGCATATATTACATATTAGATGCTATTATTTTCGTTGCTGATCATATGACACTTGTTATCACACTAAACTCATGCCTTTCAAACACACCATATTTCTTCTTACTGTAAATTTCTGAAATAGCTCAACTGCCCTGAATCTTTGTAAGTGTATTTTTCATTAAACAAGATTTGTTTAATGCTACAAATAAGGGGAGACCAGCAGAGAGACATCAACTAAGAAAAGAAGAATAGGGGGAGAAGAAAGGAGGAACTTCAAATGAATTAGGCATCACTTTGCATCTGTTATAAACAAACTTTTCTTTCATCTCTGATTCTTGGTGTCAGATAGATACAAGAGTTATGTTTTGAGTGAAGTTCTGTTTTCACATGGGTGTGTAGACACTGCACAAATCTCCAGGATAGTTGTTGGCTGAGTGAATTATTTACCTCAAGGACAAGGCTGAAGGCCAAGTGTTAGAAATCCATCTCTGAGGGCCAGCACTGTGGTGCAGTGAGTTAAAGCCCCGGCCTGCAGCGCCAACATCCCATATAGGCACTGGTTTGAATCCTAGCTGCTCCACTTCTTATCCAGCTCCTTGCTAATGTGCCTGGGAAAGCAGCTGAAGATGGCCCAAGTCCTTGGGCCCCCCTGCACTGACATGGGAGACCTGAAAGAAGCTCCTGGCTCCTGGCTTCGAATCAGCTCAGCTCTGGCCATTGCAGCCATTTGGGGAGTGAACCAGAAGATGGAAGATCTCTCCCTGTCTCTACCTCTTTCTGTGAATCTGTCTTCCAAATAAACAATTTAAAAAAAAAAATCCACCCCTCAGATATGATTTAATGAATAATTGGCCCATAATTTGGGATTGAATTGTCTTTAATTTTCATTTATTTTTCATTTTATTTGAAAAAGAGGCTGAAATAGAGATTTTCCATCTGCAGGACAGAGACCCAACTATTTGAATCATTACCTGATACCCGCTAGGGTCCACATTAGCAGGAAGCTGGGATTGGAAGCTGAGCTGGGAGCTGAACCAGCACTCAGAAAAGGGATGTAGACATCCAAGTAATGTCTTAAGCACTATACAGACACTCACCCCTTGAATATTTTTATCCTCTTGTTTTTCATCTCATCCACTCCTATGATTTTTCTTGACTATGGAGAAAAAATCCAGCATAGTAGCTTCTTGGGCTCTTAAATGCTCCAATGTCAGCTGTTGGTTTGCTCCAGCAGCAGGTGAGAGATGATGGTTTTAGGGCAATTGAAAGGCAGCAGAGAATCTAGCATTCCCAAAACCAAATATGCATGCATTCAGGGAAAACCAAGGCTTCAACACTACAAACATGTTTTTCATTTTTTTAATATTGATAATCTGAACAATAATTCTCTAAGGACAGAAACTTATTTCAGGAAAAGGCTGATTTATAGGTGAAACATGCATGAGAGCTGAATTTTCATGAAGAACTTCAGTAGCTCTCTTTGAGAAAGAAGCAGTTGGTTCAAAATAATTGCTGGAAGATCTTTCAATCAGTGATGACAATGAGGCTAAAATAATTCCCTGGGGAATGAGAAACCAGTGACATGAATTTGTGTAGGAGAGGGAATTCTGTGTTAAGGGAGGGGGGCAATGTAGCACATGGGCATGCATTTAGAGTAGGAAGCCTTTGGAATTAGGCACAACGGTCCCCAGCAGAGTGGGGAACTGTGTGAGCAATTCTTGGAAGAGTCTTACAATTTCTCTAGATGAGTCCTGTGTGACCATCTCTGTAGGAGTCCTGTATCTTCTGCAAAAGAGGTGAGCTGCTTTGCCCATAATTAATGAAATCAGGAGAGTAGATCTGAACAGGACAAGAAAATCTTGTATCCTAACACATGTGGAAAGATGATTCTGGAACTCCCAAGTGCCTACTGACTTTTTAAAATGGACAATTGATTTATGTTTTACTACTCTAAACCAAATGGAAGGAATGTTCAGGCAGGTAACTATTGCGTGTCATCCAGAAGCACAGACAGGAGAGGTGGGCTCTGACAGTACAACTTTCTTAGTTTCAACAATCACCAAACCAAAGGGAAACGGAAGCACCAAAGTCAATCAATTGCCTGTGAAGCTCAGAAGGTTCCTTCTCAGACATAGGGAAATTCTCCAGGAGGACAGGGAATTAAGGAAAGGGGCAGCACAGAGGACACAGTGGCAAATTAGAAATAAAAAAGCTCCCAAAGGGATTCAAGGGTGAGACAGAGTGGGAAGCAAGAAGATGCACTTCCTATGTGGCACACATCTTGGCTCCTGGCTCCACTGAGGAGCTGGCTCACCCAGGGAGTAACATTCAGTCCTTCAAGGGAACCGCAAAACACAGTAACACACACAAACACATACATAGACACTATCTTATGTCTACTTTTCCACATGGAAGAAACGAACCAAAAAAAAAAAAAAAAACACACATTTTGGAAATAACCTGAAAATCTCTAAATATATCTATCTAGCAGAGGAGGAAAAGAAAACCTTTCTGTGCCAAAGGCCATTTGGATATTTATAACATCATTTGTGGGCCATTCAAAATCATCAACCTAAAAATTAGCCTGCTATAGATTTATTGAATTTTGAGTCTCGCCTGTGGGTGCCTTGGCAAGGCCTGACCAAGTGATTTAGCAGGGCTTATACAGCCTGTGGGTTGGATGTTCCAACCCCTGAATAGGACGATAAAACAGTGGCACACTCCTAGGAGCTCAGAAGTAACACTACAATGCAGCAAACAACAACTAACAACACAGGCAAATAGTGCACTAGATTAAGAAGTTTAGATCTGGGGTTCTCAAGCGTGTTACCTCACTAACCTTGTTAGCACATTTCTTCCATGTGGAAGCTACTTTAACCATCTCAAAGTCCTGATCACACATGAGCCAACTAAATTAGAATTTCTGGAAAAGGAGCAAAATATCCAAATGTTTTTCAACTCTTCAGGGCAAATTCAATGTGCAACCAACCAGTGTTTCTGACGTAGATCTAGATTCTAGCCACTGCACTAACCAGCCGTAGAATCTCTGGCAAGATGCGGATCCTGTCAGCATCAGTTTTCACATCCATAAAATAAGAAAGGTAAACACATGCTCCCAGGCCTCTCCTGATTTGATCGTTAGATCACCTTGACATTTGTGGGGATGATAATAGTGCAGGTATAGCAGGATTGTAGAAAATGGGAGGTTTCTACATACTCACACCTACGCTCATTTGTGCAGCAAATCTGGAAGCATTGTTTACTCTCCTGCAGTGAGCATTACTTAAAATGACTTTATTTGTTTTACAGTTTAGAGGGGCCTCAGTAGGTAGTCTCAGGAGCCCATTCATTTCATTAGCATTAAATCAACAAGCAGACCTTCTTTCTGCCTCTCTCTAGCAGGATTAATGGATTTTGGCATGATTTGTGCATCTAGCAGCAAAACCTCGTGCTGAGAAAGCTAGCAGGCTTGACTAATTCCCAGCAGTGCTAACTTCATAAACTTACTTTAAGCTTTCAACTTTGACTGAAGATTAAAGTAATGACTCCTTGCTGCTACATTTGAATATATGATACTCAAGATACGTAAGATACATAAAAACTATACAAAAATGTCCAGCTACTTGATAAGTTAACATTTTACGTGTAGAGTAGATTGTAGTATATATACATTTTTCCCTTACAAAAAAAAAAAAAAAACAAAACTCAATTCTGTGGGTGTGAAAAAGGATCCTCTAAAACACTGAGATTTATGTAAGGATAATCGTTATACTAGAGTATTGACAGATGTGCACATAAATTGTGTGAATCTTATTATTAGGATATCGTAAATATGCTAACACAAGGCCCCATTTTGTGTGAAGCTGTAACATGATGGAGTGTTGAATGTGAAAACTTTCTAAGAAGCAAAATCATCTTCTCTAAAAACAATTATCACCTATAAAGAATCCCATATATGACTTGGCTTATACTTTTTTCTTCCAGACAATCTTAAGTTAAATTCAGAATTCAGAGAAGTCTGCGTGAAGAAGGGGGAGAACAGGGAAAAATAACAATATTTCCAGCCCATCTGACAAGACTACATAAAAAGCTTTTGATCAAAGGGTCTTAAGTACACTTTACTGGTGTGACAAACAACATTTTTATCCCTTTATTAGATTTATTTTTCTTCTGAAAACTGCAGTGACCAGGGTATGGTTTGTGAAAGAAAGCTGGCAGGGTTGTGTTCTTTGATTCCTAATTAACACCTTCAGTCTCAAAAGAGAACCAACAGAAACACCATAAAATGTTGCAGCTGCATTGTGATTCCGCTTGGTTGGTTTGTTAAAAGTCGGCTGGGCATTGGCAGCTGCAATAAAGGAAAAGCTCAATGGATGTTTTGTGTTGTGCCCACTGAAGTGAAAGAAGGCAACCATTTTATTTTTCAAATGGGCAGCTGCAGAGGGAGGTTTAAATGGAGCTAAATGCAAGATTTACTGTTAATTTATAGTAAATACATTTTTTTAAAAAAACCTTACTTTCAAATGTTTGTATTCACCCAACAGAAATTTCAGTAAGAAATTATTGTGGACAATAATTTTGGAGCTTTTAACAACTGACTTGAGGAATTCAGCCACAAGGAATAACATTCATTTAAAATCAGAAATAGCCTTTTTGAAAGAGCTGAGCAAGCCAACACTTTAGAAACTGACAGTAACACTTTGAAAGGTAAAGATCTATCTTTCCTGTCTTTGGTAACGTAACTCGCTCATCCCACTTTGTTCTAAAATTTGCTCTAAAATTTGTTAAGATCAGGACTGAATAAGATTCCATACACCCCCACCCACCTCACTTTTTTTTTTTTTTTTTTAAGAGCATGGAGTTGAATTTTGCCTTGGATAGGGGAATAAAGGAGGCATTTAACTCTGGTCAGATAAATCTCACTCTCATTCAAAAATGCAATTAAGGAAATATGTAAATCTAGATGTTTCATCAAATGCTAGCTAAGGGGTTACTAGTTCTTTTTGAACACAATGACTGAACTAAAGAACTTTAGTGTCTGTGTAAGAACCATTGTCCAAGCCGCAGCCCCTGTTGGAAACAGTGTCCGGCCTGGCCGTGGGAAATACCTACATATTTGACACAGGCCCTATTTCTGAGAGAAAGGGGATGGAGGAGAAAGTATGGAGATTTTACTGTTGCATTCTAATCAACCATGATCTGCCTAATTTGCTTTGATCAGGAAGATAAACTAATTTTTCTATGGGCTGGATAAAAGTGATTAGCAAGCCAAAGCTTTCATGTTATTTCAAAGGAGTTAAAGTAAAGGAGATCAGAAATTTTAATGTTGAGAGCTAAATGCATCTTTTCGGCTCATCTGAGAGCATTGTTCGTTCAACATAGGATAGCAAAACCAGAGAGGAACTCTGGCTCTAGAGAGCTTCATGACTGCACAACCATTGTAAGTCCAGGGATCCACAGTGCTATGTCACTAAACATAGCCAAAGGTGATTTATAATTACTACCTGTGTCATCCAGTCCTATTCTTTTGTAGGGACACCTTTACCTTCATGTGAAAAGGTGCAATTACCCTGCAGCTCAACCTTTTACATTTAAGTTATCGGGGGTAGTTAGTGTTTGAATCCTAGGCTGCTGCTCCACTACAGCACACAGACGCAGCTAGTTTGGGATCCTGCAATCCTGAATATCCTAGAATGGGATCTGAGATCAAACAGCTAATCAGGAACCTGACTCTACAGGTTCTTCAGTTTCACAGACAGCCTCACCATTCTTGTGCCTGTGACCAACTTCAGTAATGCCGCTTCCTCCTCTCTTGTTTTTTCTAAATTCCCAAACACATGTAGTTGTTAGATAAGGAGGAAAGATTTAGGAATATGGGATTTTGTTTCTTAAAAAAAATCTGTTTAATGTTTTGTCTTGTTGATAGGACCTTTGCATTACCTGCTTTCCAAACTGTTGTACTAGAAATGGTATCTGTACCCCTACTGCAAACTTAATTGGGTTTTTGGCTACTAATCTGCTTTGCTAGGGTTTTAGATACCAACATTTCAAGTTAGGTACGTGCACTTCAGGTCAGACTTAATGTGTATTATGAAAAGAGTGGATCTTTTGAAAAGGTCTCTCTGAGTTAGAGAAACTCTTATTGTGGAATAATTTCAAAGAAAGCTAGAAAATATGCTTTTAACATCAGTACTCTACCATGTTTTTAAAATAATTTACTTTTTCTGTTTTTCTTTTTCGGAGGCTGCAATCAACAAAAATTTTAATTCTTTTTTTAAAAGACTTTTTTATTTGAAAGGCAAAATTACAGAGAGAGAGAGAGAGAGAGAGAGAGAGAGGAAGCAGGGGGAGAGAGATGGAGAGACAATGTCACTGGTTCACTCCAAATGGCCGCAGCAGCTAGGGCTGGGCCAGGCCGCAGCTGCTTCATCAGGATCTCCCATGTGGGTGCAGAAACCCAAGTACTTGGGCTGTCTTCGGCTGCTTTCCCAGGCACATTAGCAAGAAGCTGGATCAGAAGTAGAGCAGCCAGGACTTGAACCAGTGCTCATATGGAATGCCAGCATCACAGACAGTGGTTTAACCCAAAATGCAGATACATCTGTTTTGCATTTTCTTGTTAGTTTTCATGAGGCAGAGAAAACATAGCCGCCATTCGGAATAAAAAGTCAATCTATGGCTTCGGAGATCTTTAATAGTGTAAAATTCATGTTCCCATATGGTCATTCATTCAAACAATTAATAGTTATCAATTGCCTACTTTGTGCATAAGAAGAACACAACTTTTGCCTACGCAGGGAAGACAAACATTAAGCAAATGTGTGTTTAAGATAAACTATTAAGATTTTGAAAAGGTTCTGGGAGAGAACAGGAGTGCAATAAAAGAATCTGCCAGGCTTGGTAATCAGGGAAGGCTTCCCCTAGGAAGCAATATTTAATCTGAGTGTTGGAGAATGAATTAGAGTTGAGTAATGAAGGAGGAGGAAAAAGTGTTCTGAACAGACTTTCCCACTTAAATTTAAGCACTTGCTGAATTCTCCCTCATGCATTCAGCAGCTAGAATACACAGCATGATATCAAGAGTTAGCAAGTACCCTACAGCAGGGGAGGTCATAACACAGTTACCCCTCTGGAATCTGACTACTGTTACTAGGAACCTACTCTTGGAAGCATTGTACAGAGGTCTAAATGAAAGAGGAGGTGGTAATCTTGTTAGATGAGCCATTATGTTGTCTCTTCATTAGATGAGGAAGCCAGGAACCAAGAACCAGGTACATACTGAGCCCTACTCCCCACTGGAAGTAGAAGGCAAAATTTTCCCTCTGTCAATTTCTCATTCACAGTATATTCTCCCAATTTTTGTTCAAAAACCATTTTAATGGCCAGGAGAACCCATGCGAGAATGTTGAGGACTTAGTGTGTAGAAATGGCTAACCTTGCTAAAGCTCAGTTCCATCTGTGACTGCTGCCTGTCAAATAGGATCACATGTCCTTACTTAACTTCCTTCCAATGACCAGGCTTCCACAGTGCACCAAGCTTTAGAAGCTCAGGACTTTCCTCTTGCCCTGCCCTTAATTAATTATATGACAGAGGGGCTGCCATTTACCTGCTCTGATCTTTTATGTCATCTGCTAATGACAGTGTCTGTTTTGGTACAAATACTGGCCTGGATTAATTTAATATACAGCGAAGAAAATGCCTAACTTGCAAATAAATGTTTCACGCACAAGCATTCCATGTCCATGAGCCAGTGGAAAACTGGAGGTAGAATTGGATTGGGAGTTTCCTCCATAACCATCTTCTTTTCTCAACAGTCACTCAACTCTGATCCTTCCTCCTCCCTTACATTCTATCTTGCCTTAGGATAAGGCACCCTGAAGGAGGTTTCCATGTGAAGACAGTGTCACATTAGCATCATCTACTTCCTCCTCTGTGGTCTACTTATGATCACGTTCCCTACTACCTACCAGAGTGCCTGACATAGACACGTGGTATGTAAATATTTTATATGGGTGGAATGAGGGAGTCCTCAATTCAAAACACTGCTCTGCTCTGCAGTTTCCTCAAACTTTCCCTCCTCCCTCTCACTGCCAACATTCTTGACAGAGGAGGCTGCATTCACTGCACCACTTCGTCACCACACCCTCACTTTCTCCCCTTTAGAAATTAGCCTGCCACCCCCACCATTCAACTGAAAGCATGCTCTTTGAAACACTACCAATGGCCTCATAATATTGTCAGATCTTAAATGGTCTTTTTTCAGCCCTCAACCTTTCTGGACCACTCTGTAGTACTGGATTCTGCCACCATCCCCTATCGCTACCCTAAATGGGGTGCATTCCAAGATCCCAGCCACGAAATGAATAAGTTTGAGAATCTGGCTGGCCTGGGGTTGGCCATAGCTCATAGCTCGGTTTCCATAGTTGTAAAATGGAGTTAACAAAGCCCAACATGAATGTCTAGCACATGCCTAGTCAGCCTGCTACTTGTTTATCTTACATCCCTCTCATCTCACACACACACCATTGCCAAATTAGTCTCCCAAGACATCATGATGACCAGGCCACTTCCCTGCTCAGAAAGCTTCCACAAACCCTAGCAACTGAAAACTCCAAATCCATAACCCAGCATGCAAAGTTTCTGCAGGGCTCAAGTCATGAACAGCTGTGCTCCAACAACCATAGGCATCATACAGAATTGAGAACACAGAGACTGTTCTCTATGTCACTTGGTCTCTGACTGGCTGTCATTTAATGTCTCTTACAGTATCTTTGTTAGTAGATTGATATATTAGATTAATTTGAAGCTAATGCTCCTCTTAGCTATAGCGTTCTATGATTTTAATTTTCTGGCCTTAGTTTGGCACTTTCTGTTCCAATTTCCTGTGTCCTTCAAACAAATTGGACTGAGCCTCATTTTCCTAACTTGCTCCTGCTATCCTTTCTCTGTGTCTTTTATCTCCCAGTTTCTGGCTGGACTTGCTGCTTTCCCCTGCCCATGTATACAAGTCCCTCTTTCAGGCTCTCCTAGGAGCCATTCCTTATCCATGGCTCAGAGAGATCATCCCACTCAACGGTAGCCCCTCGTCCTCTTTTGTGGTGTACTCCTGTCTGACAAGTCTCATTTGTATAACTATAAATTTCTCCTCTTCGTCCTGCCCCACTCTTTTAACCTTTGAACTTTGGCCAATTCTGTCTTCCTCTTGCCAGCTTTGACTATGCCACCCCTTAGATAAAGATCTTCAGCTACCTCAACATTTTCCAGTGTCTCAAATTCAACATTATTATCCCAGGCTTCAAAACACTTCTCTAAAATGTCCCAGATCGCATTAGTCCTCTGATCCGTCAATGAATCAAGGCAAACTTAAGCCAACGTAGCTACCTGGAAAGGACTGTGAGGGGCTTGAGTAATAATAATTGTGTCATTAACTAGTACAAAGTTAGTATAAAATCAGCAAATTGTGGTTTAAAAGACTTCAACTCTATTTTACTAAAGATCTATTATGGTTGTAACACATTTAGTAATTTCACAACAGATTAAGTAAAATAGAATACATATTTGAGTGCATTTATACTCCATCCAATAGTTCTTAAATGGGACAGAAATCAGAATCATGGGGATTTTTCTAAAGTCCACATTCCTGGGACTTCAGATTCTGACTTGATAGATCTGGAAATAAACCTGGACATATGCTCTTCAACATTGTCACAGGTGATCAAGGTGGCTGGAAGGAACAACTCCAGGAATTTTACAGTGCACAGTTGCACAGCTCTAGGAAGTGACATTCTCAATGCATATTCTCTTGGCCACAATCAGAGGCTTATTTAGGCTTTAGCATCAGTAACATTTGGCTTAGGATCTTAGCTGTATCACTCCCTAGATGTGTTATTTTGAGAAAATCATTTAGTCTCTCTAAACCTCAGCATGCTATCCGAATCATCTGTAAATTGGGACAATGATAGTATTTACACTAGAGGTAGATAGAATGAATTTGGGTCTACAAAGCACCCAGCACAGCTCGTAGCACATGGTAAGCATTCAATAAATATCAACTATTATGATGACAATGGTGATTATTTAAGTACCTCTCTCTTAATCCTTTATTGGCTAAGTGGCTTTAAGACGCACTTCAAGGAGTGGTAATCTAGTAGTTAAGACATCTGTGTCCCATAACACAGTACCTGGATTTGATTCCTTACTCTGGCATTTGACTCCAGCTGCCTGCCAGTGTACTACTAAGGAAAATATTAACATAAAGTAATTGATCATTCTACTTACATGCGTTAAAATATTAGTATCTCAGCAACAAATGCCTGTCATATATTTTTATTTCTCAGAAGATTATTGAAATAAACTTTAGCATATATGAATTATAATGGCATGTACAGTTGTCCCTCTGTATCCATGGGAGATTCGTTCTGAGAACTCTTTGGATACTAAAATCTGAAGACACTCAAGTAGCTCATGTAAGCTATGATATTTGCATATGAGCTACCCACATTCTTTTGGATACTTTACATCGCCTCTAGAGTACTTATAATGCCTAATACAAAGCAAAGGCTATGCAAGTATTGTTTATGGAATATTGACGAGAAAAAAGTCTAAACAAGTTCAGTTCAGATGCACTTTTTCCCCAAATCCATGGGTGTGGAACCCACAAATACTCAGGGCCAACTGTGTGAGTATATGCAATATGCATGTGTGTGTAATCTCCTATACATCAAGTGCCCATATAAGGGATCTTGACCCTCTCTGGCTTTTAAGCTAAAAGTGTTTGCAGGCCTTTGTCAGCATAGGCAAAAAGAAAAATAAAACAAAAACCTTAGAGATTAGCCGAAGACCCTTTATTGTGTTAAATTTTGGCCAAAATGATAGAGATGCCACTATCAAATATGTAATTACGTGGTAGATGTAAATTCAAGTTTACAATTATATTATGTTTGTGGTATCAAAATAATTTTTCTTGTCCTTCACAACACTTAGAGTTGTAATTAAATAAGTATTTATATATAATGTCTGCTTTGATGATAAATATCCCCACGTGAGCCTAGAGATATAGGAACTGAATCTTGTTCACTGTTGGATCCCTGAACCAAGCACCAGGCCTGCCACATCGTAAATGCTAAGTAAATATCTGTTGAGTGTGATAAAGAAAGGAAGGTGGGAGGCCAGCACTGTGTAGCAGGTTAAGCTGTTGCTTGCCACTCCATATCCCATATCAGAGTGTAGGCTTTGATTCCCAGCTGCCCTGCTTTTGATCCAGCTTCCTGCTAATGGGCTTGGGATGTCAATAGAAGATGGCCCCTGCCACTCACATGGTAGACTAGCATGGAGTTCCTGTGTCCTGGCTTCAGCCTAGCATTTGGGGAATAGATGGAAGATGTCTCTCTCTCTCTCTCTCTCTCTCTCTCTCTCTCTCTCTCTCTCTCTTTCTCTCCACGTGTGGGGAGGGGGAGTGGGTGTGAGTCTTCCTCTGGCACTCTGCCTTTCACATAAACAAATACATCTTTTTAAAAAAAAAAAAAAATAAAGGAAGATGAGAGAGAGAGAGGGGGAAAGCTGAATCTGTCTCTTCTTAAATATTTATAACAGAACTAGGAGCAGTATACAGAATAAACTTTGAACTATGTGTGGAGTATACAAGGACTAAGACAATCTTAACCCAACAAAGCTTATTCACTGGCTACAGGTGTCTGAAATTCAGAAATATATCCCACTCAGTATACTTTGTAAGTGGTCCAGGAAGAGATGACTTTCCAGAGGAGTTAAAATAAGTGGAGAAGACACAGAGATCCAGACTGATCCAGAGGGTAGATCAAAAAAGATGGAAAAATGACCTGAGTTAAGAAAAATCTGAACTGTATCACATAAGCTATAATGTAACCTTAGAGTAGAGAGAGAGGAAATAACAGTAGATCCATGTTAAAGGGACTTACAGCAGGCTAGAGGGTGGGGGCATGTGCACTGTTGTTGAGATAAGCAATATAATCATTTTGAGTTACTTCAGTAATTATATTTAATGGACATTAAAAATTGGAATGAGAATTTTATGTTCACAAAACAGAGTGTAGGTTAGAAAAGAAAAGCAGATGTGGAGTTGGAGATTTGAGTACAGAAAATCTCCCAGGCTACACCCTGAAGATTAAAACTGTGGGGGAATCAGGAGATGGGTAGTGAAGGAGGCAGGATTGGGCAGAAGGAGAGGGTGAACTGAGCTGAGGTTACAACAAAGCCCGCAGGCAGTCTTACAGGGAGCTCTGACAGTGGGGTGGCCCTTTAGGAGTGTCCCTTCATGCTCTCACACTGACCAGTTACTGGAGGCAGGAGGCAGGTCTCCCTTGCTTCTCCTTTCCCCAGAGTGTGACTAAGGGCAAGGTCATTGTCTGGTCAGTGTCTCTGCAATTGCTCAGCAGATGACTCAGCTGAGGCTCCAGCTATGGGGATGAGAAATTCAGTCCTGAAGAGGGCAACTAGGAAGTGTACCATGACGTATCCTGCAACTTATCTAGAAGTTAGTCTGGAAGAGAGGGAACAGGCTGTGTAGCTGACTTACTGAAATGAAATAATGCAACTCTGAAAAATGACCAGTCTGAAAATTGTGTAAGCCTTTAATCTTCCTCTACCATTTTTCCCTCTTTTGTTCCATAAGCTCCTTAAATGTTCTAATCAGTTCCTTTCCTCTCTTTATCATATGTGCATTTGTGTACTTTTACTGTTCCAAAGGTGTTTATACTCCTTGGCTTTCCTCCCCCTGTCTTTTAAACAAAACTCTGTCTCCTAGGATTCTTCAGGAAGTACAGAATAGCCCCAAGACACTACCATCTGAGGGGACTTGAAAACGTTCATGGAAAGTGAAATTAAAAGATAAGGTTATTTTGGTGAAAAAAAAAAAACTAAATCCATGTATATAAGGGATCTTCAAAGTGTTCATGACGAAAATACATATTATGAAAAAACTATGCATGGATTTCAAAACTTTTTTTACAAAAAATAAACATCTTCTAATTTGATTTTCCATGAATTTTTGAAGTCCCCTCAGACTAGCTCACTTCCATCTCCCATCCAGCTGCATAAACTTTCTGTCTTCCGACAGTTGTATTTTCCTTGTCCATCAGGTAAGCTTCCTGCCATTTAATACTTGGTAAAAGAATATTTCTCCATTTTTCTATTAGAAACTTAGAACTACCTTTTCAGGTAGAATAAACTGATTAACAGGAAATGAAAAAACACAGGTTGATAATCCACAGCTAAGAGGTTATCAAATGGCCACTTCCTAACCACTCAGAAAAACCTAAATAAATATAATTCAGTGAAACAGCAGCAGCAATGATGTTTTGTTGATCTTAACTATAAACTCTTAAAAGGCAGCAATTGCACCTGTTCTGTGTTCCTTCCCATTGGACAATGTCTAGCACACTGTTAAAACTCAATAGAATGAGATAATTTTTTTATCCAGCACTGCACCTGGGAAGACTGGCAGGCTGCCACCAACTAGATGCCTGGTATACTTCAGTGATTCCTGTGCCTTTATGTAGAAGTAGAAAGTCATGAATTGCAGCATCCAGACAGACTGCTATGAGGATTATCCATTGAATAGAACAGTTTTTTTTGTTTGTATTTTTTTAAATGAGGACAAAATATACTGGTATAATCCTTCTTTATGAATCAAGAGGAGAACCAAAAGAACAAGGGGGATTATGAAATTATGTTACTTCTGTATCATCAACTCTGAAAGGGCTTAACATTCCTTCATTTCATTTTAGCAGAGTTTTTTTTTTTTTTTTTTTTTAACCAAATGGAGTTCAAAAAATTGTAAGTACTTTTATTAAACTTGTGGTAATTTAGCAGTGCTGGCTTGGTGCAGACTCCTGAATATTAGATGGTGTGGAATTGATGATAATGTACAGAGAGGACATCTCTCATTTACACAGTTGGATGGAAAGAAGATGGAGAAATTAATGTAAATGTAGCAGATTAAATAAAAAACATATACTGTGTTGAGGATTAAAAAGAAAGTAATACAAAATCATTTGCTACATCTCTGATTCTTTATGATCATACTATTTTGTAGTTGGATTCTCTACTAAAAAGTTTTTTAGAAAATGGATTTTACACATGATTAATAACTTTCTCTGTCTGCCCTGACCTTTTATGAGTAGTGTCTAAGGAGGACTCAGCAAATTATAAGGAATTGAAAAGTTAAAAATCTTTCTTTGCTCTCAAAGTTCTAGCTGTCATTTTCAGGTTTTCCAGCTTTAAGGAAACTGAGGAGATAGGAACATTACTATGGCTCTTTAGGGGACTATATATGTCATTAAATTGACAACACATCCTCCTTGAAAATAAAATTAAAAAAAAAATGAGTTTTAAAGTCATGGTGAATGTTGAGTAATAATGAGAACTACCAAGATGGCTATTTGAGGTAGGATCTGAACGCCTAAAGGATGAGAAACACAAAAAGGAAAATAATGTGGGCAAGGCTTTTTTAAAAGTAAGAATAGTTATCATAGCTGATGTGCCAGACTTCCCATATGTTAGCTTATTTACTTCCAATGTCAAACAAGTAAGAGGGGTTGGTATTCCATTAATGAGTAAATCTGAGAAATTAAGGAATTTACCAAGGTACAAAGATAACAAATAGTGGAACAGACACTGTTTAATTCTAAATCCTATGCCTTCCTAGGATTCCAAGCAGAATTTCCCAGTGTGAACTGTGTGCTAATAATATCAGCTGGGGTGGCCATTCTAATTTGCTTTCAGAAGATTGAATTTTTAGAGGTACTTTGCAAAGTGGTGAACATAACTATACATCTGAGAGACTTGTCCAAGATTTCACTGGTATGGAGTACCTTTGGAGTGAATTTGGCCTGAAGAACTGGGTGCACACTAAATGCCAGGGACTCTATTGAAGATCCTGGCTACTCCCCATCTGTCGTCATTCTGACATCTGCCTCAGGAAAGCCTCCTTGTCATTTCACTTGTGTCTCTATCATAATCTTTCTTGGGGAAATACTTTTTTTTTTTTTACTACTTATGTGTTTGCTGCTTAACAGTGTTGCTTGCTAAGGAGAGTGTTATCTGTGTATGACTTCAGTGACAATGGAATGATGATAGAGATCAAACCTGTTGTTTTCCATGGGCCTGAACAATTGATGCCAATTTGTCAGGCTGCATGACACTTACCTGCATAGTAAGTATAGGCAACAAAATTCTGAGTATTGTGCCTCAAAACTACTTTTTGTGTTCAATGTCATTTCCATGGAAATGCTGTAAGCAGTAGAGATCAACCTCAGATAAAATGCCTAAGTAGATGTACCTCAACTTCTTGAAAATCCAAAATATTTTTATAGTTTAAACTTGTAAAGCACACTGTATCCAGAGTCTCCAGAGCCTTACCTGAATTTTCATTAATTCCCATGGTATTTCTACAAATGTGAGAGAAATGTTTTTAGGAATATTATAATGACCAAGGAACATTATGCAATAATATGTGATAAGACTAATTTTCACTAAACATTGTGAAAGGTGAAAATGACAATGGAATATTTTTGATGTTTTAGCTTTTGTCTATTTTTATTTGTTTCTATGTTTTGATTGCCAGAAGCTGTGCTATAAATGATAAACTAATATAAGACAGCACTCAGACAGGTACATGTCATTTAAGTAATTGTACTTGTGCTCTTGGAAAAATAAAATGGAATGTTGTCTGTTTTAAATAGTAACAATAGTAAAGTTGTCAGTCTGAGACTCTTATTTGAACTGATTAGTTGATTGAAAAAAAACAAGCTGTGACAAATAGAAGGGCAAGGTTTCAGTAATTCACTAAAGAATGTCTCTACTCAAAGCTTTGTGAAAAAAAAGTCTTGTTTGGGACACAATTGCAGAGTTGAAATAACATTGAAATAACAGCCCATGAATACCCTGGAGAAATGACTATGTACCCAAGGTGAATGCTAAAGCCTTCCCTCTTGAATGAGCCTTTTAATCAAGGCATTATCTAGGCTCTGAAAAAGTCTTCAGTGGTCCTACCTAAAGATTAATGGGAAAAGCCGAAACTCTGAGTTGGCCTATTTGCAGAGACAATTTTAAAGATTTACTGATGGTTGACAAATGCCATTTAAGCCTTCAAAGCAATCCATATGCTTTTGAAAAGGATTTAAAGGAAATCCTCCCACTATAGAAGACAACTCTGAAGGGTCTATGTGGTGGCCGCTAGAGTTTAGGTGTGGATGTGTTGTTGCGTTTTCTCTTTCCTGCTCCAGCCCCCTTATCTTTGCTGAATTCCTGAAATGTGGGGCTTAGTAAAAGAGGACAGTAAGCCCTCCTTGAATATCCTTCTATTCTCAAAAGCTACCTATATGCTTCTGTTTGCCAGTAAGAATTAAATAAACTCTTGGTAGACAATCGTGCTGTAGAGGATACCTTTCTCAATTGCCTTTTTATTAATATAGGAACTGAAAGAGCCCCCCCCCAAGTTGAAACGGTAATGTAACATTGTTCAAATAAGAAGTCAATGCTTCTAAAAGGTGTTTGGATTGTTTTTCAGGTTTTGTGTTTTTGTTTAGTCTTCACATAATAGATGATTCTTGACTTATTGAATGTCATAGCCAGGTATACCATATCAATCAGATATCAGTGACTATGGGTATCAATCTCTTCCACATTCATTCTTATGCGCATTTTCCCATTGGCTTTTAGCTCAGATAAAATTTATTAAGCCCCAAAAGTAACACATTTCCAAAGAGATTATATTTAAAACGTTGCTCATATGTTAAAAGTTTGAATGCAATTTTATGATATTTCTAAAGTGGATTTGTAATGTGAATTAGAATCACCCCCAATTTGTGCTTTGTTTCTGGCCTTCTACTCACTGTATGAGATCTTGGGGTGATTTCATAAACAGGACAACTCCTGATGTCCTCTTCTCTGCTCCCCAGAGAGGCATGGGATGAGTCACTTGGCTATGGGCTGGCCTGTCACTGCAGTTGTCTTATCACTGCCCAAGAATCGGCCATTCTGGAGCAGTACACCCTGCCCCTGTTTGCCCATTTCCCCGGGCCACTGACAGTGATCTGACAGAAAGCGACACTGACACAAAGAAGCCGACTGGGCCAGGAGATGGGGGTGAGGTCAAAGCAGAGAAACTGAGAAAATCCAGTGAAGTGGAAGCTGAGAGGATAAACACATGAAGGCTTAGAGCCGCTTCTCAGCCCACTTCAGTTGGACACACCTCCCACAAACCCTGGAAGAAACTTAACTGCCTTGGTAACAGTTAAAGGCCTGGTGCCTTGATGGAAGGATTTTTACACAAGCACCTGCAATCCCTCCCCACAACAGCTAGAAAGCCTAGTAGTCAGCTTCTTGCTCTTTTTAAGAAGTTGGAACCTAATCAAAGATCTCCCCTAACCAGAGTAACAGCTTACAGTTCACACCCACAGACATGGCCCACTGCTGGTCCTCCTCTCTTGCCTGGGTGCTGGAATGGCCCCCTCCAGGTTGACTGTCCTCCAATTCATTATTCATTCTCTAGGTCTGCACCCAGGCAACATCCCTGCCTCTGCTAAAAAAAAACCTTCTGCAACCCCCAGCATGCCCATATCACCACCAACAGTATCCAAAGTGCACTCCCTTGATGTTGTATCGTGAAATCTAAAACATCTCAACACATGCTTTTCAAACTTCTGGCATCATTAATGAGAAAATCTTGGAGAGGACTAGTTTGTCTTCAACAACTCTTACACTCATTACACTCCCTCCTATCAAAGGGAGGACAGCTTTCAGACTCCATTTGACTTGGCAGATCAAACTAAGACTTTAAGAAGAATTAAGTAAGTGTGGACTTTTCACTGTATTTACTTTGTTTCCTTCTATTTTTGACGGCTGGTATGGCTTTTCTAGTATAGACAGTGATAAACATTTACCATTTTTGGCCGGTGCCGCAGCTCAATAGGATAATCCACCGCCTGCGGCGCCGGCACCCCAGGTTCTAGTTCCGGTCGGGGCGCCGGATTCTGTCCCAGTTGCCCCTCTTCCAGGCCAGCTCTCTGCTGTGGCCCAGGAGTGCAGTGGAGGATGGCCCAAGTCCTTGGGCCCTGCACCCACATGGGAGACCAGGAGAAGCACCTGGCTCCTGGCTTCGGATCAGCACAATGCGCCAGCCGCAGCGCGCCGGCCGCGGCAGCCATTGGAGGGTGAACCAACAGCAAAGGAAGACCTTTCTCTCTCTCTCTCTCACTGTCCACTCTGCCTGTCAAAAATAAAAAAAAAAAAAATGCTATGTAGTGGTGTGTTTGTGTGGGTGCAAACTGTTGAAATCTTTACTTAGTATATACTAAGTTGATCTTCTGTATATAAAGATAATTGAAAATGAATCTCAATGAAGAATGGGATGGGAGAGGGAGTAAGAGATGGGTTTGCGGGTGGGAAGGTGGTTATTGGGGGAAAAACTGCTATAATCCAAAAGTTGTACTTTCGAAACATTTTTTAAATAAAAGTTTTCTAGAAAAAAGAAAAAAGGCTATGTAGTATATTCTAAATCATGTAAGAAAAATCATAACATATCCTAATATACTTATGATATTAAATATGTCTTAACTCTTTCAAAAATGGTAGTATATCTATAACATTCTGGGTTAATAAGCCAGCCCATCTATATATACTACATACAATTCATAATAAAATGTGTGCATACACACATTATGATGTCATTTAATTCTCAGAACTGCCCTATGAGATAACTATTCTTATCCCCATCTTATAGATAAGGACACTGATGCACAGAGCGGGTAACTTGCTTAAGTTTCTGTGTCTGTGATCCCCAGGCCTGTGTCCTTTCCAGTACACCAGACAGACTCTGTCATGTTACAAGTGTGCCCATGCAAACAGCATATCCAGCAAATAGCGTAATCACTCCTGGAGAGAACTGCCTGAATGCCTGTGATGGGCTCCACAATGCTTTCCTTATTTAAACACATCTCCCACATCAAACCAACACAACAGGCCCTCCTGTCTTGCTGGAGATCTTACAATAAGAAATATTCTTTTGAAATGGAAAATAGGCAGAGCCTTTGTCTCCGAAAATGTTGTTAAACAAATATAACCTGAGAAAGGATAGGCTGGGGGGTCTGTTCCCCAAGGGCATGATCTTTGTCTCTCAACACCAGCATTAAAACACTATTAAGAATACTAGCTAAACAAAAGCTTATAACATCTGACTTCAATCATTGTAGTTAGTATTAAAAAAAAATGTGTTACACATGGCATATGCATACCACAGTGTGAGTTGATTGTAGAGAGCACACCCTATTATCAGAAAGGACAAGGCATAACTAATCCCAAGTGGATAGCAGAATTCACTTGGAACATCTGGTAGCAAACTTTTATGGCTTCAGGTTAAATTCTCTCTCCCCAGGAGTAATCAGTGAATCTCTAGATTAAAGATAATATATTACAAGTACTTCATATCTGAGCATAGTCATATTTTAGTATTTAATTCCCACTAGATCTGTCCTCAAAGAGATTATGATCTAGGTTGAAAGATGTTAACAGTGATCGTGTCTCCTTGGATCTTGCATTACCAACATTTGTCATGGGTCCGGCACACAGAAGATTCTCAATAAATTTTGGTCGAGTGAATGGGTGAATGGATTATGATTTGGGAAGCAGTTATATAACATGCTTATAAATTAACACTTCTCAACACATTTTAAAATATTCATTATCAATTTGTTGAGTGATGAATGAAATTTAAATGAATTAATATGGCAAGCTGAGTTTTCAGAAAGAGGCTGAAAAGTGAATTAGGTTTTCATTCATTCCCACTGTTCTGTTTACTCTATTTGAAAATATTTTTAAAGGGCAGATGCTGTAGTGAAACGGGTTAAGCTGCTGCCCGCAGCATTGGCATCCTATATAGGCACTGGTCCAAGTTCCGGCTGCTCCACTTCTGATCCAGCTCCCTGCTAACGAGCCTAGGAAAGCAGTGGAAGATGGCCCAAGTGCTTGGGCTTCTGTACCCACGTGGGAGCCCATAAGAAGCTCTGACTCCTGGCTTCCTACTGACCCAGCTCTAGCCATTGCAGCCATCTGGGGAATGAACCTGTAGATAGAAGACCTTTCTCTCTGCCTCTGCCTCTCCCTCTCTGTAACTCAGCCTTCCAAGTGAATAAATAAAGCTTAAAAAAAAAAATGTTTGTAAGACTCAGTTTAAAAACAAGGGTAAATTTGGGGTAGTAAGTCATCCTAAATCAGAATGACTTTTCAAGTTACCAAATTATGGTGTTTTCTTATTATATGTGAAACAAATGAAATCACAAAACAGTTTTCTATAGATTCTCAAACTCTGAAGTGACAAATGTGTTTGGTATTCATCTGCAACCATTAAGAAGTTGGAATCAGTTTACCAGCAGACCAGACAGATAAGTAACAATGCCTTGCTTTCCCGGAGACCACTTTTCTAGAAACTTCAGCCTCTTAAAACAGAGCCAAAGATGAAATGGGACTCTGGGTGTCAAATATTACTGTACAAATCCCAAATGCTAACATCTCTTGAAAAAAGAGCCCTGAGCTTTCTTTCACATCCTATTTGTTTGCTTTTACACATAATCCTGATAAGCTTGATTATTTGGCTTCTGAATGTATGTCAAGTATATATTACAATTATATAAAAGCCAAATTAAAAACTTTCATTGAAAATAGCAAAACTTATCAATCGATAACATAATCAGTAGCAGAGAAGAAAGAATTCTCAAATTAGAACCAAAAAAAGAAAAGAAAAACCTGAAGTAATCTGTTAACATTTGGTATGTGGACAACAAATTCTACAAACGTCACCCAGTATTTTCAAAAGATGCCTCAGAGCAAGACTGGCATTTATATGATAGTGACCATGAATGACCAAGAAGAAAATTAAATTCTCTTTAAGGAGGCAATACAGTACACAATAAAATTTCTACATGACATTTGAATGTTGAAAATGTTTTGCCATTTTAAAGAATAAGGTTCAATTTAGGTGAGACCCACATCTGTGTAACATCTTTTTTTTTTTTTTTTTTTTTTTTTTTTTTTTTGACAGAGTGGACAGTGAGAGAGACAGAGAGAAAGGTCTTCCTTTGCCGTTGGTTCACCCTCCAGTGGCCGCCGCGGCCGGCGCGCTGCGGCTGGCGCACCGCGCTGATCCAATGTCAGGAGCCAGGTTCTTACCCTGGTCTCCCATGGGGTGCAGGGCCCAAGGACTTGGGCCATCCTCCACTGCACTCCTGGGCCACAGCAGAGAGCTGGCCTGGAAGAGGGGCAACCAGTTCTAGAACCCGGTGTGCCGGCGCCGCAAGGCGGAGGATTAGCCTAGTGAACCGCAGGGCCGGCCCCTGTAACATCTATTTTTAAAAAGAACTTTTAGGGGCTGGCCCTGTGGTGCTGCAGGTTAATGCCCTGGCCTGAAGCGCTGGCATCCCATATGGGCGCCGGTTCTAGTCCGGGCTGCTCCTTTTCTAATCCAGCTCTCTGCTATGGCCTGGGAAAAAAGTAGAAGATGGCCCAAGTCCTTGGGCCCCTGCACCCATGTGGGAGATCTGGATGAAGCTCCTGGGTCCTGGCTTTGGATGGGTGCAGCTCCAGCCCTTGGGGCCATCTGGGGAGTGAATAGCAGATGGAAGACCTCTCTCTCTGTCTCTACTTCTCTCTGTAACTCTGTCTTTCAAATAAATAAAATAAATCTTAAAAAAAGAACTTTTAAATGGGAAAAATTGTTTATTTTGCCATGAAAATTTTCTAAACAGGTAGTTTACTTTCAAAAGTTTTAAAGCACTAGCATTAGTAAAAACATTTCAAAGTAGCATATGTTAGTATACTCTAAAATCTTTAAGCTTGTAAAGTTTCTTTTAGGTGAGGTTAAAACTATAAACAATGTGCCAACTGATCATTAGGATGAATGAGGCTGATAAAAAGTGAATTATATAATGCTTGAACTGGGAAAAGGAGGAAAAATACGTCATAGCATAGAGTTACTTTAAGCTTTAATGTTGGCCAAGGGAGATTAAATTGCCTTTGGAGTGTACAGATGCAGAAGTTTTCGTTGGTGTGCTTTTCAAAGCAAAGACAGATGATATTAGGAAATAAAGCATGAGGGCTTCTGCTTTAATCTGTCCACATTAATGTTTTGATGTATGACTAATTGGAATTGCAAGTAGGGTTCAAGAAGATTCTTAAAGCCAGTCTGAAGCTAGAAGACGTGCAAGTCTCATGAAAATGCATCTAAGATGCTTGCTTGACCACAAAAGAAAGAACTTGTGAAGAATTGTTCTAATCTGAGCCTGTATGTAATTCAAAGTTAATGCAGAGTATGCACAAAAATGACCAAACAACCCAATTCTCACTGTAAAGAAGGAGGGTAGATAAATTAAAAGATACTACTATCCTAATCTTCAAAAATAAAGCATATCTCCATATTTGGGGCTTATATAAAAGAAAAAGAACTATCACCCAAAAGATTTACAAAATCCAATGATACCACTTTCCTGCTTAAAATTGGAGAGTGCCCAGATCTGGCTGAAAAGCCCATGAGAGTATTTCAGGCATGGAAAGCCAAGACACTCTGGCAAAAAGATCTCTGTGAGTGAGATCCCAGTGGAAAGAACAGGTCTTCAAAGAGGGAGGTGCCTTTCTCTGAAGGGAGGAGAGAACCTCCACTTTGACTATGACCGTGTCTAAACAAGATAAGAGTTGGAGAACTCAAGGGGCTTCCATAGCCTTGGAAACTCATAACTGGTGCATAGGGAGATTACTGATGCCATAAACAGGAGTGTCAATTGGTAAAGTCAACAACAGGAGTCACTGTGCACTTACTCCTCATGTAGGATCTCTGTCCTTAACGTGCTGTACACTGAGGCTTAATGCTATAATGAGTACTCAAACAGTATATTTCACTTTGTGTTTCTATGGGGGTGCAAACGACTGAAATCTTTGCTTAATGTACACTAAACTGATCTTCTGTAAAAAAAAAAAAAAAAAAAAAAAAGAAAGAAAGAAATTATCAATTCCCAACTTGACTCTCACTGGGATTAAACATGACAATAGGTCTGATCTGATTTCATCATCATTTAAAAAAAATCATCTATTATTTCTCACTTTATGTTTCTGTGTGGGAGCAAACTGTTGAAATACTTACTTAAGGTATACTAAGCTGATCTTCTGTATATTAAGATAATCGAAAATGAATCTTGATGTGAATGGAAGGGGAGAGGGAGTGGGAAAGGGGAGGGTAGTGGGTGGGAGGGACGGTATGGGGGGGGAAGCCATTGTAACACATGAGTCGTACTTTGGAAATTTATATTCATTAAATAAAAGATTAAAAAAAAAAAAAATTGGAGAGTGCCTCCCAGAGCCTCCAGGGTAGCGTGAGCTCTACAACATGATTTCCAGGGCCAACTTCATCTGGCCCAGGCCCTCGCTGGGGGACCTTATGATGGTCCTCTTGAAACACAATGATGCCAAGCCACTGTAGTCTCTAAAATATATCCTGCTGTTTTATGCCTCAAAGTTCTTTTTTTTTTTTTTTGAAAGATTTATTTTTATTTATTTGAAAGCCAGAGTTACAGAGAGAGGCAGAGACAGAGAGAGAGGTCTTCCATCCACTGGTTCACTCCCCAGATGGCCGCAACAGCTGGAGCTGTGCCGATCCGAAGCCAGGAGCCAGGAGCCAGGAGATTCTTCTGGGTTTCCCATGTAGGTGCAGGGGCCCAAGGACTTGGGCCATCTTCTACTGCTTTCCCAAGCCATAGCAGAGAGCTGGATCAGAAGAGCAGCTGGGACTAGAACCGGCACCCATATGAGATGCCAGCGCTTCAGGCCAGGGTGTTAACCCGCTGCACCACAGCGCTGGCCCTCAAAATTTTTGTTCATGCTGTTCTCCTGTCAGAAGTATGCTCCCCCTTTTAGCCTGACACATCTCTTTAAGGTTTAATGTAAGTGTCAGTCCTCTTAGAACTCTAACAGTAGAAAGATTGTGACTAACTAATAGAAGTAAAAAGAGGGGCAGGCTTTGGCATAGAGGGTAAAGCCACCGCCTCCAGTACAAGCATCCCATATGGCTACCAATTCGAGTCCCAGCTGCTACATGCTACAGTTCCAATCTAGTTCTCTGCTATTGCCTGGGAAAGCAGTAGAAGATGGCCCAAATCCTTGGGTCCCTGCACCTGCGTGGGAGACCTGGAAGAAGCTCCTGGCTCCTGGCTTCGAATCAGCTCAGCTCCAGCCATGCGGCCATCTGGGGAGTGAACAAGAAGATGGAAGACCTCTCTCTCTGCCTCTCCTTCTCTCTGTGTAACTCTGACTTTCAAATAAATAAATAAATCTTAAAAAAATTAAAAAGAAAGTTCTTTGTGAGTTTGGTGAAAGAAGAGATTAATTCCCTACTAGGTAATGTTGGGGAAATATTTTATGAATAGATAAGTTTTATATTAAATCAGATAGGACTAAGAAATTTTTATCATTTTAATTTACATAGAAAATAAAGATTCTTGTTCTGTACATCTCAGTTCTTCATTGAACATTTTAGTCCCAAAAATTTATGGACCTTGAGAGTTAGCCTGAGATTCCCATAGGACAGAAAAGTCACTGGTATGTCAGTGAATGACACACAGAACTTCTATTTAGGAAGGCTGTTCTCTTTGAGCATAAGGTCATTTATTGGGGCCAGCATTGTGGCACAGCTGGTTAAGCCTCTGCCTGCAACACTGGCATCCCATATGGGTGCCAGTCCAACTCCTGGCTGCTCCACTTCTGGTCAAGCTTCCGGTTAATGTACCTAGGAAAGCAGCAGAGATGGCCCAAGTACTCAGAACCATGCCTCCTATGTGGGAGACCTGGATGCTATTCCAAGTTCCTGGTTAGATTGTGGCTGTTTGGGGAGTGAACCAGTGAATGGAAGATCTCTCTCTCTCTCTCTCTCTTCCTCCCTCTATAATTCTGACTTTCAAATAAAAATAAAATGAATCTTTTAAAAAAATGAAGAAGGTCATGTATCAGTGAGGAAAGATTAGGACACTCTCCAGCCAAGCAGATCAGTAGGTGGTTAACAAAGTCACCCACATCCACCAGATGAAGCACCAGTTACTTCCTCTGCATACCAACCTTTGCTTTTCTATTTTTATTTTTTAAATTTTATTTATTTATTTTTATTTGAAATGCAGAGACAGAAACAGAGATCTTAGATATGCTGGTTCACTCCCCAAATACCCACAACATCTGGGGTTGGTTCAGGCTGAAGTAAAGAGTCCAGAACTCAATCCAAATCTTCTACATGGGTTGCAGGGACTGAACTACTTTTTTTTTTAACAAGTATTTATTTATGTACTTAACAGAGTGACAAGAAGACAAAGGGAGAGACAGACAGAGAGAGATCTTCCATCTGCTGAATCACTCCTCAAATGACCACAATGGCCAGGACTGATCCAGACCAAAACCAGGAGCCTTGAAATCCATCCATGTTTTCCACATGGATGGCAGGGACCGGACCCAAGCACTTGGGTCATCTTCTGCTGCTTTCCCAGGTGTATTAGCAGGGATCTAGATCATAAGCACAACATCCAGTACTCATACCGGCACTCTGATAGGAGACGCTGCTTCCTAAGTGGCAGTTTATCCTGCTGTCCCTCAGTGTCAGTCCTGGGCCCACCTACTTCAGCCATTACCTGCTGATTCCCAAGGTGCTCATTAGCAGGAAGCTGTAATCAGAAGTGGAGCCAAGACTCAAACCCAGGCACTCTGATACTGGATGCAGGCATCCCTCCCACCTACTTCAGCCATTACCTGCTGATTCCCAAGGTGCTCATTAGCAGGAAGCTGTAATCAGAAGTGGAGCCAAGACTCAAACCCAGGCACTCTGATACTGGATGCAGGCATCCCTAGAGTCATTTGTCTTCATCACTGCTCCAAATATCCACCCCTCTATTCTTCTATTGACACTTTTTTTAAAAGCTTCTGAAATCCCATCTCCAACTAATGGAAAAAACATGTTGACAGCTTTCTGGACATGTGGTAATTAAAGACATGTTCTTCTGAGTAATACAAACTTCTGAGTAGATCAAGCAGTAAAATTGCATCTAAAACTATGTCTACTCTGGGATTTGAGTCTGATTGAGTAAACTTACATTTACATGGAGAGACCCAGAATCCTTCTCAGAAGGATCTAAAAGGAATGTTGCCTTCTTGGAGAAGTTTGGGTCGAGGGCAGTGTCACTGGTGATGACGATCTGTTGATCGTGGTACCCATAGTGCCCTGGATCCTTTTGGGTCTCAGGTAGAAATGTCTGAGTTAAACATCTAGGACAGTTGATTTAGGGGAGTCACTGAGAACATCTTGACACGTCACCACAGCAAGTCAGTGCAAGAGTTGGGTAAACAGCCTACAGCCCCTTGCACCCACATGGGAGATGTAGATGAAGCTCCTGGCTCCTGGCTCCTGGCTTCTGTCTTCTGCCTAGCCCGGACCTGGCCATTGTAGCCATTTGGGGAGTAAGCCAGTAGATGGAAAATATCTCTCTCTCTCTCTCTCTCTCTCTCTCCCTCTCTCTCTCTGTAACTCTGACTTTCAAAGTCAACAAATAAATCTTTTTAAAAAAAGAAAAAATAACAGAAAATATAGCAGATTAAACATGTTTATCCCAAGTGACAAAGAAGTAATTAAACAAGTAATCTCAAGTAGCAGAAAAGTAGTTTAAAGACTATAAACCTGTAAAAAAAAAAAAAAAAAAAAAAAAAAAAACAAACAGAGAATAGGAAAGAAAACTATGATAGAATGTTCTAACAATTTTTAAAATAGAAAACAACATAGAATGAGTCAAGAAGCAAGCCACCTTTAAAAATAAAATCCTAGAAAGGGGTATTTTTGAAGGTCAGAGAATTTTTGAAAACAGGGAGATCCATTGAAAGTCTTATTAATAAGCAACCAAGCACATCCCTTAGCTCATACAGCCAGGCAACTGTCTCCTCACCACCTGCATTCCTACCACAAACACAAGTCCTGGACAGAGATTGGAGGCTTACAGTCTTGAGAGAGCAACCCCGAAGAGATTCCAGACTGAAAGGCACACGTGGTCGCCTCTGGGAAGTGGGAACCAGAGTGGAAAGGATGGGTGAAAGTTCAGTGGCTTTGTTTTCACTTCTTGTTTTTTCATTACAAGGCTTGTAGTTCTTCAACAGTATATACACACCCACGCACACACACACATACAGGAGCTTCAAAAAGTTCATGGACAAACAGAATTAAAAGATAAAGCTTATTTTGGTATAACAAATTAAATCATACTTGGTTTTTCATATTACACATTTCCAAGGAACTTTTAGAAGACTCCTTGTGTCTTTTTTTTTTTCGTTTTGCACCAAAACGAACTATATATTTCAAGTCTATTTTTCCACAGACTCCTATATTTACACACAGGCATACATGTGTAATGACTTACTATAATATTTTGGATAATACACTATGTATCTCATATCATATAATGATTATATATATATATTAAATATACTTACGTTCTTTTGGCCTAAAATAAAATTTTAATTCCAAGAAGTAAAATAAAAGAATTAAACGTTTCATACTCACAGAACACACATTTTAAACTTCACACTATTACATGAACAAATAAAATCTTTATCTTACACTGCTAATTTATCCCACTAACTGTCCTGACAATTTTTCTTTTTAATAGTGGCCTCTGTTTACCAGTGGCTTCCTTTCATGACACGGAATTGCCAGGGACATGGAAGCTGAACTGCCACATCCAGCCACACCTGCCATCTACATCTCAACCACAGGGCTGAGGGAGCTGGCAATGCCATGACTGATGGCAAATTTCTAAGAGCATTACCTCTTCACTTCTTTCTGTTTAATCTGTAGTAAAATTCATAAACTCATTTTCCTATGAGTTGATGGCAAATGCCTTGCCTTTGTGACACTAATACCTTAATTATCAATATGTATTTGTTAAGTTTTCATTCATGACTCAGTTCCTTAACACAATTCACTATAAAGATACAAGTATAGGTTTTTCCTTTTGGAGTTTCTTCATTTTTTTCTTCCATCTTTTTTCAGATAATAATTAATTATGTATTTGATATAGCTAACATTTACATTTCAAATTTCTGATTATATACAAGTATGTAGTCAGAATGGCCTAAAGAAATTCAAATGTTATACTTATTTTCACATTTTATGAAGCTCTGTAACTTATTAACTTATTTAACCAATAACAATGAATGCTTATGCTTTTTGTTGTTTTTAAAAGTGCATCAGTGACTTATGGGCACTTGAGGGACTTGTCAGCACATAAATGAATGTTCAGCACAGATGTTAAGGGAAGACAGTGAAAGTGACACTTTGGAAGGTAAATAAATAAGCCATTTTTTGGTAGTTAAAATGAAGTCTTACCAGTTTCTCAAATTAAGCGAGCAGTTAGTCTTTTCACGGTTAGGTATCTGAGTTTTAGAAATCTCTAATTGTTGACTCTGCTCCCTCTACTGGAACCTTGGTTAAATTGAATGGAGAAGCAGTTGCCATGAAGTTGAACAGCGTCTTCTTCAGAACTGGGCAATCAGTCCCAGACTAAAAGGAAGACAAGTTTTAAGCTAGGAAATTATTTTCAGAGCATAATTGAAAAGTGCTTCTATGACAGGGAGAAACTTTTGTTTCTGATCATTCTAAATGCAGGCCATAATTCTTAAGATTATTTTAGGTTAAAGAAAAGCAACATTTAAATCAAATTCTTGGGTAGTTTGAATACAACTCAAGGCTTATTTTGTAACATTTTGTTCTTTTGAAGACTCACATATCTGTTTTTTACTGCATTGCTTTAAATTCCCTCTGGAAAGCATTGCAAAAATAAGAGCTCATTAAGTATATTGCAGGCACTTCAAAGTCCCAGAATATGCTTCATAAATAGTACATCCACATTCCCTATATCACTAAGGTAAGAACAGTAAAGATTCTTCCATTTTATGGGGAAATTTTTTCAATGTAGAGAGAGTCATTTGTGTCTGTATGGCTCATATTGTTTAACAGCAAAACAAAGAATACAATCTGTACCTTTTCTATTTGATTTTAAAACGCCATTGTATTTCTATACTCAACTGGAAACTAACTCAAAAATGAGTGAGCTTTATCAGGTTCCTTTTTATCAGTTGTTCATTAGTATCTTTGATAAACAGATTAGCTTGTGCAGTAATTTTGACAAGCACATTTTAGCAACTATTTAAAGGAAACAAAAGCAAGATACAACATTCTTTAAGCTGCTTGCTATACTATCCTCCTATACTCAAAAAAACATACTTATTAAAAATAACCCTCCCAGAAGTCAGAAAGAAAGGGAATAGGGCCAGAGAATGCGGCATTTATTCAGCCAGTCACTCACTCAACAAGAGTATTTATTGAGTGTCAACCGTGTGCCAGATGCTGTGCTGAAAGCTGGTGATTTAGCACACCCCTGCCCTCACGGCACTCAAGAAAGGAAGACAGGAAGTAAAGAAAGATGTGACCACAACTATTCTAAGTGAGAAGAATAGAAATGGGGGCCAGGGCAGAGGGAAGCAAGCAGAAGAGCAAAGAATGGTGGGAAAGGACGTACACTGCAGTAGATGGTCAAGAGGACTTATCTGAAAAAAAGAGATATGTGCAAATGAGGAGGGGCCAGCCATTGGAGGGGAGTATGGAGTGCAGATGAGTGTTGTGGGCAAAGGCAAATGTGTAGGCAAAGCCCTGAGAACGGAGAGGACATAGAACATAGGAGGAATTGATTGGTGATAGGTATAGCCAAAGGCAGTGACTCACAATGAGAACAGAGTTGGGGAGGAGCCAATCACTCGGGGCCTCATCAACCAGACTCAGGCATTTGGATTTCATCTCATAGGTGATAGGAATTCGTTGGAGGATTTCAGGTAATGCTGGGGAACTCTCTAATTCTGTTTTGGAGGGCTGAGTCTGCTTCTGTGCAGAGCATCTTATGGAGGGAGCAGGAGTGAAAGCCAGCAAGGAAGAGCACTTTGGAATGACAATGGAGTAGGATTTAAGCCAGGAGATATGACAGAGGGAGATGAAAAATGCTCCCTCTGGACAAGGCTTTGTGCCAGGCACCTGAACTGAAGTTTTTCTGGAATCTGCACAGCTCCAGCAAAGCCTGGATGCAGGAAGCCACAAGACAAGTGTTTTCTAGATCCCTTCGCTGGAAGAGCAAGTTCACTGGGAATGTACTTTTTGGGTCCATTTGAAGGGCAAAACCCCAGGACCCATTGGGAGAATGAAAATCTAGTTGGACTGGAACATAAACTGTGGAAAGGTTTAGGGAAAGATGAACCTAATCTCATGGATTAGAACTGGACCATGAAGACTTCAACCAACAGTTACAGAGACCCTTTTGAGTGCCAGTTGTGGTGCTAAGAGCTTTCATCCACCTTATCTCATTTAATTCTCCCCAGTGGCAACATGAAATAAGTGTCAGCATACAATAATCATAAGTAAAGGCCATGGAAGCACATAAGTGACCAAGGTCTATCAGCAGCTTGATGGCTGGACCATCATTTGAGACGTAAGTCTCTTTCTCAAAAATGTAACTCATTTTCCTTTCCTCATACAATAGTTGGATAACAATATTTTAGCCATGTTCTGCAAATGCAGGCAGACATCAAATACATCTAGAACTTATGGGATGAGATAGGAAAGGATGACACAGATCAGATCAGCCTTTTTTAATAATGATGACTCAAAGCTTCTGTGCATGCTTCGGGATATTACATGGAATGTGAATAGGAGAGAAAGATTTTGTCCTGTTGGCATGGAAGGACCCCATAGTCACACCATGTTAACTGCCAGATATTTCAGTTTCTTGGTACAAGATAGGAAAAGCAATGCCTAAATGAAATAAAATAGACTTGATTCTTTTAATGACTGCTTTTGGGAGATTTTCTTTGAAATTTTGTCTTGTATGTCTTTCCTGGGTAATAATTATGAAAACATTAGGTGCAGCCACAGACCAAAATTTTGCAGAGATGCAATGACACAACCCCAGAGTCACTCCCTAAATTATATACACACTATGTCTTCGTAGCCTTTTGTTCTGATTTTTATTTTACATTTTATGAACCAATTATAAAATTATCTACTAAAAAAGATTTATGGTATAAAAGGGAAATGGGGAGAAACTGTCCTTCTAAGTCTCTTTTGAAGAAAAAATCATTTGACACTTAATTTTTCTGAGATCAAAAAGGCAAAATTAATAACTTTCTGTTTGTTATTCATATGTACTGGTTCAGTGATTCCCAAACAGAGATGACCAACATTTGGGGACATTTACTTGGCAATGAGTGTGCATTAATTGGCTAGGCCTGGCATAATAAAGTACCACCCACTGGATGGCTTAAATAACAGAAATGTCTTCTGAAGACTTGCTCCTTCTCTTCTAAGTGGTCATCTTTCTATACCTTCTCACAGTCTACCCTCTTGTACCTATGTCCACCTTGGTCATGTTGAATGAGCGCCCATCCTAATAACCCTATTTTAACGTAGTTATCTTTTTTAAGACTTTATCTCCAAATACAGTCACATTCAGAGTCATTACAGGTTAGAACTTAAACATATAAATTTTCAGCCCATATCAGTCTAGAAAATATATTAGTTGTCACAAGTGGAAGGCAATGCTACCAGGATCTAGAGTCAGGGGTACTGCTAAATGCTCTTCAATGCTCAGGACAGTCCCTTAGGACAAAGAATTATTAGCCCAAAATAACAATAGTGTCAAGGCTGGCAAATCTTATTCTAGTTCCAAATCCAGGGAACTGATTTGTTTCAGCATAAAGAAAAACATATTAATCAAGTAAACATCAGTATTGGGAATTATAATCTTAGTTAGGACTCTGGATATCCATGTTAAAATATCATATACATAAAGTTTTTTCACCAGATTTCAAAGCAACTTCTTAAGAAAGTTAGATCCTGTTTCCCCTTTAGAAGAAAAAAATAAGAGAAGTCCAGATGGACTGGGAAAGAGGTAAGGACCAAGGCAGAGAGGACTGCGACTGTTTGTCCACCCCTCTCTGATGGGTGTGAAGCTTCGGATCCTGACTGCAGTCCCAGACTCTAGACCGGGAGAACGATGGACCAAGAGCTGTAGACCAGGGTCAAGAAAGACCCACATGATGATGTCTAAAGCCTCAGTAGAGGCAGAGGAGACAGTCCAGAGACATGGTCTGAGTAAGGACTCAATCCAAAGGAGCTGATAAAGATGTAAGAGCAGCCTGAGTTGCCACAAGGTGTGAACAGGCAGGATCAGGAAGGTGGAAAGGACACTGTCCCTGAGGCAGCTCATTATGTTCATGCTATTTTATTTGTTTGTTTGTTTTAAAGTGAGAGTCACACAGAGAGAGGGAAAGACTCTTTCCACTGGTTCACTCTCCAGATGGTTGCCATAACCAGCACTGGGCCAGGCCAAAGCCAGGAGCCAGGAGCTTCCTCCAGGTCTCCCAGGAGGGTGGCAGAAGCCCAAGCACTTGAGCCATCCTCCACTGCTCCTTCCAGGCCATTAGTAGGGAGCTAGATTAGAAGTGAAGCTGCCGGGACATGAACCGGTGGCCATATGAGGTGCCAGCATCACAAGTGACAGCTCTACCCGCTACGTCACAGCACCAGCCCTTCATGGCGCTTCTTAAGAATGAAAAGCATCAACCAGAGATGAGGACCTGGTGTAGATTATTGCGGAGAAAAAATGGGAATTAGACAGTAGATTCCAGCATTCAGTGTAACTGCAAAGGGGCAGACACCACAAGTTCTGGAGTCAGACAGACTGGGTTCAGACCCTGATTTGCCACTGACTAGCGTCACCTGGAGAAAGCTGCTTAAGCTCTACAACATTCTGTTTCTTCATCTATAAAATGTGAGGTGGGGCCGGTGCTGTGGAGAAGCAGGTTAAAGCCCCAGTTTGTGGTGCCAGCAACCCACATGGGCACAGATCCAAGTCCTGGCTGCTCCACTTCTGATCCAACTCCCTGTTAATGTATCTGGGAACACAGTAGAGGATGGCCAAACTCCTTGGGCCCTGCACCCACATGAGAGACCCAGAAAAAGCTCCTGGCTCCTGGCTTCGGATTAGCCCAGCTCCAGCCATTGTGGCCATTTGGGGAGTGAACTAGTGAATGGAAGACCTCTTTCTCTCTTTCAAATAAATAAAATAAGTCTTTAAAAAAAAGTTGTTATATGCAAATTATATTGTGCATGCATGTGTGTGTGTGTGTGTGTGTGTGTGTATGTGAAGTGTTTGGCATAAATAATACTAGTTATTGTTATTCCAGAAACATTTCAGAGGTATTCATCAATAGTGCCAATGACCACTTTGATGCAAGTGAACATGAATGATGGGATGGTGTAAAAAAAATAAACCTCAGGTTTCTAGCTTGACTAACTGAGAGAATGAGAATGCATTAATCAAGATGAGGAACAAAAGGAAGAAAACTGGTTTGGAGAAAAGAAATAAAAATAATGAGTTCAATTTGAAATGTGTTGAGGTTTAGGTAACTGGTCCACTAACCACATGAGGATGTTCAGGAAGTTGTTGGAAATAAAGATATATGGCTCAGATGAAAGGTGAAGACTGGAAATTATTCACAGTGTTGATTCTGTGTAGCTAGACGAAATTGCCTCAAGAAAAAAGAGAATGGCTGAAGAGATATAACTCTAATATATTCTTAAATGCTTAACTTCTTCTCATGTTTTTGATGACTAGATAGTCCTTAAAAGCTCTTCACTATCTGGGAGAGGGGGAGTAGGATTGGCTGTCCTTGAGAGCATTTGAGGTATCTAGATACAAACATGCTAAAAGATCAAACAGCTATATGTATGATATCACTTCTCATTTTTATAATTTTAGTTTTTAAATATGCTTTCCCACATCATTGCCAGCCTTGTTGAGTCTGCCACCCATTGGTAATTTCCTCTTATGAACTAAAAACAAAACAAACACAGATTGCCCAGAGAAAGAATGCCTCCCTTCTGATTAGAGACTTTTCTTTGAGGAAAGCACATAAACATCTGTGCCTGACTGTGTGGGCTCCTGACTCTAGCGATTCAAAAAGGACTTATTGTTGATGTTCTCATTGGTTGGTTGGTTGGGTTGGTTTTGACTTTTTGCCTGCTTACATATTTCTCTATCTGGGGATATGTTCTGAGTACATGAGGTTCCTAGAAAAGTGATCTCTCCCCAAATAGTACATCTATCTCTTCTGATGGTGTAACATAAAAATAAGGCAGATGAATGCCCAGCCACATTAAATATTTCTACCTATTGAGATTATAAGTATAATGAGAACATTTTCAAATGAGCTTTGGCTTATGGCTTTGTCTCTTTGAGCCTTCTATTAAAATATTAATACTAATATGGCCATTACTGGAACCAGCAGAAAATAAGCCAACTGTCACTGAACATTTTTTGGAACTATCCTATAATTTTATAAATGGTTTTCACAATAACTATAAACAGCAATAAACTAAATTGACTCAACCCTTGATACATCTGTATAGACCAGAGGTATGATTTATAAAAGCATTAAGAGATTTTATGTAATAATAATAATGATGATGATAATATAAAAAAAAACATAGTACTTAGAAAGTCCAAGTAGTACTTTAGGTACTTTACATATATTAATACAATTATTTACCATAACAGTATTATGAAATAGATACTATCATTATATCCATTTGACAGATGACAGAGATGGTGAACTGAAGTACAAAGGTGTTTAAATAACTTAATCAAGTTTATTGAGCTCAGAAAAACTCAGAAGCAAAGCCAGTACTCTAAGGCAGAATAACTCCTGAATATATTCTTTTAACTATCTTACTATCAAGTCTTTCCAAAAATACCTTTAAAATCCCAGAAGGAGTAATAAAGAAGAGATTATTAACCTTCCTTTACATATAAGTATTGTTTCATTTGTTGTAAGAAATGTGTTTTATCTCTAATTTGGATGTCATCAAATAACATAAAATATTCTTTTGGCAGTTTGCAACCACAGGGTGTCTTAATGGCCAAAAGTCATATGAAAAAATTCTCAACTCTGTTAGACACAGGGTAATTACAGATTAAAATCAAAATGAGCTACCATGGCACAACTGCAGAATAACAGAAAGAAAAATAACATCAATTCTGGCAATAACGAATGGAAACAAGTGAATGTAAAACATTTGCTACTCTCAAGAATATTGGTGGGAGCATAAACTGATAGAACTGCTTTAGAAAACTGTCAGTCAATGTGTATTAAAGCTGAATATATGCCTACACCAAAACCTAATGATTCCACTCCTATATATAGACCCCAAAAGATGCGCACTGTGTATATGTTCCACGAAACACACATTTTAGAACATTTCTTTCTCTCCCTTCCTTCCTTCCTTCCTGCCTGCCTGCCTGCCTGCCTGCCTTCCTTTCTGTATTTCTGTCTTTCTTTCTAAAGCAGAATGATAGAGAGGGAGAGACAGGAAGAGAAAGAGATAGAGAAAGCAAGCGCTTCCACCCACTGTTTCACTCCCCAAATTGCCTTACATAGCCAGATCTGCGCTGGCTGAAGTCAGGTGCCAGGAACTCCATCTGAGTCTCCCACATGGATGGCAAGGGCCCAAACACTTGGACCATCTTCTGCTGCCTTCCCTTTCTGCATGTTACCAGAAAGCTGAACTGGAAGTGGAGAAGCCAAGACTCAAACTGGCACTCCAGCAGGGATGCTGGCATCATAAATGGTGCCTTAACCTGCTACACCACAATTCCAGCCCCTAAAGAAACATTTTAAAACGTTAGAGTGGCCAGCACCATGGCTCACTTGGCTAATCCTCTGCCTGCAGCACCGGCACCCCGGGTTCTTGTCCCGGTTGGGGCTCCAGGTACTAGTCCTGGTTGCTCCTCTTCCAGTCCAGCTCTCTGCTGTGGCCCAGGAGGGCAGTGGAGGATGGCCCAAGTCCTTGGGCCCTGCACCTGCATGGGAGACCAGGAGGAAGCACCCGGCTCCTGGCTTCGGATCGTCACAGCACCTGCCATAGCGGCCATTAGGGGAGTGAACCAAAGATGGAAGACCCTTCTCTCTGTCTCTCTCTCACTGTCTATGACTCTCTCTCCATCTCTCTCTCTTACTATCTAACTCTGCCTGTCAAAAAAAAAAAAAAAAGTTTAGAGTGGGGCCATTGCTGTGGTGCAACAGGTTAAAGCCCTGGCCTGCTGTGCCAGCATCCCATATGGGTGCCAATTTGAGTCCTGACTGCTCCACTTTCAATCCAGCTCCCTGATAATGTGCCTGGGAAAGCAGTGAAGGATGGCCCAAGTCCTTGAGCCCCTGCTTCCAGATGGGAGGTCCAGAAGAAGCTCCTGGCTTCAGATTGACTCAGATCTGGCCGTTGTCATTTAGGGAGTGAACCAGTGGATGGAAGATCTCTCTCTCTCTCTCTCTCTGTCTCTACCTCTCTCTATAACTCTGTCTTTCAAATAAATAAAATGAATCTTAAAGAAAAAAGACATTTAGAGTAGCTCAGTTCATAACAGCTACAGACTAAAAATCATTCAAATGTCTTTCAGTAGTTGAGTGGATAAATACATTGTAGTATGTCAGTAAAATTCAATACTATGTTGCATTGAGAAGGAATAAACTATTGTTATCAGCCACATGAGTAAATCTAATAAGTATAATGAGCAAAGAAGCTAGATATGCAGAAAAACATTATGTACCATATGATTCCATTTATGAAGAGATCATAAATAGGCAAAACTAATATAAAATCTTATACATCGGGACACTGGTTGCTTCTGGGGGGAAGTAATGAATGGTAGGAATCATAAGGGGCTTCAGAGGCGATGGCACTGTTCTGTCTCTTGGTATGTACTGGTATATGAGGTGTGCTCACACTGTGAAAATTCATGAGGCTGGACACTTAGGGTTTATACATTTCCCTATATGTGTCCTACTTCTATTAAAAAAAAATATTCTTGGAGTTTGAAACAATAGTACAACAAAAGTAGCTGGACATAACATTATTCATACTATCATAAAATACTTCTCAAGCCTGTACTTTTCTCTTTGAAGTTCACAAGGAGATTTATCTCAAGAAGCATATTTGAAATGTGATCAATTAAAAAGTGCTGGAATGGCTCCACCCTGGATCCATTGTTCACAGAGGTGTCTGGCAGAGGGCTAAATGCTGCTGGATCTCCCAAGACAAATATAAAATTATTGTGCTTAGAAGAAATCAGAGTTGTACTATGCTACTAAAGAGCAAAATATTTGTCTTTGACTGTGGCAGAGATTAAAGAAAGAATCCAGTTTTTTTTCCCTAATTTTTTGGTAGTAGCCCAGTTAGGAAGGGCCTCCTTGTTCATTGATTTCAGATACCATTCTCAAATGCAGGTAGAATGGCTGCATTGTAAGACTGAGGACTAAGTATCTACTTCAGTCAACCCTCCTACAACAAATCCATAGAAATGATGTAAGATATACTTTAGCAAAATAAGGAGGAGAAAATGGAATAGGAGAGAATAAGTGGGAAAAAGGAGGAGGGAGAGCAGAGGAAGTAATAGCAATGTCATGATACCTAGCCTTGGGTATGAAGGGGGACCATTCAGTGGATGAGACTCTAGGAATCTCTAGGACAGAAAGCAAATAGGGTCAGCTGAAGAGGGAAAACTGATATAAAAAGAAAAGTCATTGCAATGGAGGGCACAGCACAAGAGAATTTGTTCCCAAAAATGTTTTCTTCCAAGAGAGTTATACCCATCATGCTCTTAGAAGCAGTGTGGCTATTTGAGATGAAATGTGATGTAAAAAAAAAAATGATTGAGGGAAAAAGGTTGGGAAACTATGGAAAGATTCTTGAAAGGATGACAACTTAGAATTACAATGGAAACCAACAGAGTATATAGTTTACAGGGAGAATGTTCCTTGTGCATGAGAAAGGCTCAGTAAGTCAAGTGTTCATTAGATTCAACACTATGGAGATCACTTGACAGGGCAGTTTCAGTGCAGCAATAGAGTTGGGAGCCTGCGTGTTGTGGAGAGGGAATAAAAAGGGAGACTGAAAATTGCCTTCAAATGATAATCCCAAAGAGAATGAGAAAGATTGGGTCATAGCTTCAGGAGGATAAGAGATCAAAAGTTCCTGGGGATTTTTTTGTCATTTTCTTTTTTAAGATTTAGTTATGTATTTGAAAGGCAGACTTACAGAAAGAGAGGAGGAGAGAGAGGGGGATACAGAGACAAAGAGATCTTCCAATCACAGGTTCACTCCCTTAATGGCTGCAATGGCTAGGGCTGGGCCAGGCTAAATCCAAGAGCCAGGAACTCCATCCAGGTCCTCCATGTGTATGACAGGAACCCAAGTACTTGGACCATCTTCCCCTACCTTCCCAAGGTCCTGGATCAGAAGAAGCGCAGCTGGGACTCAAACCAACACTCCTATATGAGATGCCAGCATTGCAGGTAGCAGCTTAACCTGCTGTGCTATAACACCCATCTCTGACCTTTTCTTTTTTAGTAGTGGAAAAATACTTAACCACGTTTATACATTGAAAAGGAAGAAAAAATGTTGAAAAAGTCAGAATGGGAATTTTTCAAGGATTTTCTTAATTCTGGCTGCTATAAAATTAGCATAGACTGAGTGGTCTAAACAACAGACATTTATTTCTCCCATTTCTAAGATCAAGATCTCCCAGATCCCAGAGGCTGAGAAACCCAAGATCAACGAAGCAGCAGATCCTGTGTCTGGAGACACTCTGCTGCCTCAGTTTTCAGAGGGGTTTCTCCTCATTGTATCCTCATGTGGCAGACAGCAGGGATCTTTTGTGTCTCTTCTTATCCAGATACAATCCCAACAAGACAGTTCTACCTCCATGGCCTAATTACCTCCCAAAGACCCTGTCTTCACTTTGGAATGTATTGATTTGGAGGGAAACGAACATTTAGTCTACAGCATATAGTAATATCCTATATCCCATACTAAAGTGATGAAGTATGTCTGAGAAAGGAGGAAAATATGGGTATGGTAAGCAGCAGACAAAAGAGAGCAAGAAGTTGGCCTCTTTCATTGTTGGTGGTCCAGAGAACTCCAGATATTTCCGTGAAGTAAGAAGGAAGGTGTCCCATGGGCATGATGGGAACAGTTGTTGTTAAGAGGTTTGAGGCAAGCAGTCGGCAATGGTTCCCATAGGAGAGAGGTGAGCAATAACAACAGGACTCTGCAGAGGTGTTGAGAACCCACAAACACCATGAGTTTATAGACACTACTCTGCACACTTTTAAGTTTTCCTTTTTAGTAGCACTCAGTACCCTGGTTTAGTAACAGAGAAGATGAATTACTGTGTTTTTCCAGACCTGGGGTTTTGCCAGGAGAATGAAACCAAAGACAGGAACCAGGGAGTTGAGGGTGTGTGTGAGCCAGTGATCCAGGGACCAACACATGAGCTAAGCTATGGGGTTAGGCAAAGACAAAGCTTTGGTACTGGAAGTATCAAAGGGCTAGTTGTGGAAACAGAACTATTAAGATGGAGAGGAGGTTGGATCAGAGACAGGGGGTCTGTTGAACTAGATCTTGAATGGCAAGGGCAGAGAGCAGGAAGTATGAGAAGTTGTAATTTGGAAAAGGAAAGGATACTGTATCCCAGGGAAGGAATCATATACCTAAAGATGATACAAAGGGTAATAGCAAGAAATTTTATGTAACTGAAGTGAGCAAATCAAGATAGAAATGTAGACTAGGGCAGATTGTGAAGCGCCTGGAAGAGTTGAGCATCATTTCCCCTGAGAGGCCAGGAGACAGCAGAGGTTCTCAGGGGAGTCAGGAATGTCTCTTAGGGCTATGATGGGGCAGGTTGTGTCTCTCAGAGGGGCTCCTCCATGGGGGCTGAACTCCAAGCCTGGCTCTGCTCTGTGACCACTTTAGCAAGAAAAGGATCTTTTGTGTAATTCCTCACACACCTGCCCCCACCAGAAGGGGGAGCTCTTTTCTAACTTACACTCCTGAACCTGAGGCCAGTCATTGCTGACTGGCTAGCAGTGACCCTGAAGGCAAGCATGGAGAGCTGAATGGTTATCAGCGTTTTTGACAAGGAGTTGGCTGAAGGCAGCCATGAACAAAGAAGAGAAGCCAGAGGCAGAAGGGAGCCCTGCGGTAGACTTAACACTGGGCAGCTCTGGATGTACGGATGGTGGGAAAGGGAGAAGTTGAAGATGACTCAGATTCATTCTCCAGAATAAAACCTGACCACAATGAATGCTCAATTAGCATCTGTCAGCTGAAAAATAAAATAGAGCTTAATATAGTGAAAACATTTTCAAGGAAAAGATGCTGTCTGTTGGGATGAAACCCATAGGAACTCAAGACACTACTTCAGTCATCTTATTGCTCCCAAATTTTTAGTGAATTTTAGAGTTAAGAGGACTCAGCTAAGAATCTAAGAGTTACTCCTGTGCAATGGTGTTCAGCTTTGGCTGAACATTTGAGTCACATAAGAAGACTTTTAAAATTCCAGTGCCATACTGGATCTATTAACTCAGATCTTCCTCTATGATAAGCTTATATGAACTACTAGAAGCTCTGTAAAAAAGAAAACAACCTGTATTAGAAATCAGACCATAAAGTGATGGTTTAGTGATACAAGCTCATCTTCAGAAAGGAACAGGAATGTATTAATGCCTGCTGGGGAAGGGAGGTACTTTTTCCATATTTTTAAAAATATTTATTTATTTATTTGACAGTAAACAGAGGAAGAGAGGACAAAACAGGGAGGGGGGGAGGGAGGGAGAGAGAGAGAGAGAGAGTGAGAGTCCATCAGCTGGTTCACTCCCCAAATGGCAACAATGACCAGAACTGGTCCAAGCCGAAGACAGGAGCCTGGAACTACATCCAGGTCTCTTGGGTGGGTGGTAGGTGCCCAAGCACTTGAGCCATCATCCATTGCCATCCAGGCACATTAGTGGGGAGCTGGATTGAACACAGAATGGCTGGAACTCTAAACAGTTGCAAGCAAACAGCTTAACCCCCTGCGCCACAACACTGCCCCCTGCAGGTACTTTTTAAGAAGAGAATTAAGTCACTCCTTTCTGATTGGAATTAGCTATTCACAGGATTTATAACTTTTAACATAAGACATGCTTGTTTGAATCTGAGGGAGTTGACACAAGGAAATGAATTTACCCCAGATCATACAGCCAGTGAGTGGGAAAGCCTGAGTTCAGACTGTTCTCAGGTTTGCCACCCTAGGCTCCTCTGCCAAAAACAAGGGTTCCAGGGGGAACCGGAGAGTGATGCTTATAGAAGCTTCACTTCCAGATGCCTGAAATACTGAAAAAGAATAACAAATACAGCAATGTGGAGTGCTTATGATTCTCCTTAATATGTAAATATGTCCTTGTTCTATTTAGAGCTCTCTGCAAATAGAAAATACATGTTTGACACAAACTGATTTGCACATCACACAGAAAAATCTAAGAGAGAAAGTCGGTGCTGTCCATACCAGATGCCTTGATGTTGAGACTGGTTTGATCTAGATTACTAATAAACGTGTTCCAAAAGCAAACCACCCCGATCTTTAAGGAAATGAGTAAGATAGCAATTAAAAATAAGTGAATATCTCTGAGAAATACAAAATCTTTGCAGATTAGAGAGTCACTGTGAAGAATCTAGAAACTGCATTAACAAGTTTGATTCATGGTTATTCAGTGAACCAAATGACTTGGTTACTTCAGAGCAAGTAATCGAAATTGTTTGCAGTCATTGGCTTTCTTATTGAGACAATGCCAGGAAACTAGATTTTAAACTTTAACCAATACAATTTTTAGTCTTTATTATGACATTGTTTAGTTTCAGCTTGAGAATACAGCATCTACATGGTTTCATTATTTTTCACTAATGATTATTAAAACTAACTAATTCTTGGTTTGGTGTTTTTGTGGGGTTTTTTTCCGCATGCTAAAACATTTAACAAAATCTTTTGTCTTCCTTGCACATACTTGTGACTTTATAAAGGCAGAGAGTGAGTGATCCCTCAATTCTTAGCATCAGTGAGTTAAAGATAATATTTGACAAAAAGCATTAACCTATTTATACTGATGTCTGCCATACTGGGTACAACGGGTATGTCTGCTTCAATAATAGGGATAATTCAGATTGAAAAGACGCTCATTGTCATTTCTCAAGATAAATTTTAAGCATGGAGGCTTGGTCTCACATTATAATGGCATTAGTTTGGAATCTTCAGGTTTGAGTCACATCATTTAAGTCCACCTTCTGCGGACGATACGAAGTCTGAGCTGATCTTGATTTGAAGGTGCCAGGCATCATTCTTCTGGCCTCTGAGATACAGGTGGTAAATACCAGAGATGTACAAGATCATGTGAGAGACAGTAAAGAAATAGAAAAACAAACAAACAAACAAAAAAAAAACAGAATAAAATCTAACTATGCAGAGTTTTGCTTAGAAACAAAAATTGAGTTTTGCTCAAAGTAGCTTGTTGTTTCCTGTGCCAGGAACTACTGTGCAGGCCCAGCAGGAAGTGTGCTACAGAGCAGGATCACCTTACACCCTCGTTTTATGGTTCATTTCACTTATTTAATGCAATCTGAGAACCTGCAAAGGAGCATGTTAGAAGGAAGGAATAGGCTTTTTGTCTTGTTTTGTTTTGTTTTTGAGTTTCTTTGAATCAAAACATTTGTTTTTACAAGGTACTTAAAGTCTCAGGGAAACAGAACTTGTAGAGTGGCATGGTGAAGAAATTTCTCTGTGTCACAAAATGTAAAGCAAGACAAAGTTGAGTTACGCCTGCCCTTCAGTTATGTCTGTTTCCTTTGCTGTCCTACTTACATAATTTGAAAAATTACAAACATGCCCATGAATGGGCTAAGTCATTTTGAATTTCATTTAAGCTCCTCCTAGGGTCTCTAACTTGCTGGAGAATGATATTGGTAGGGAGAAGGGAAAGGAACATATTTGAGATGCAAAATAGTGATTCATTTGTCGAACAGAGGAAAGAGTTGGCTTTGCTGCTATGCTTGGATATGTGTGAATGGAACAGCTGGATTTGCCTGTGGTGGCAGACACCACTCCTCACACGCTGTCTGTCTTCCCCTCCAGAGACCTCAGTATGAACAACATCAGTCAGCTGCCCCTGAGTCCCCTGCACAGTCTCCGCTTCCTAGAGGAATTGTAAGTATCACCGGCGTCCTGATGCATCCAGTCAACACTGGATACATTCTTGTGTTTGTCTCTCATACTTACTGTGGGAACCAGATAAAACAAGGCAGAGAAGCTGTCAGCACCAACAGTTTTGGCACATGAGGAAACACTTAGCTGGGGCGTGGGGTGCAGGGGGGGCAGGGGGAGAATTGCTTATGATTCTGGAAATCAACTTATAAAAGAGTTTACCAGGAGGCTACAACTTTCTAAGGTGAGACTGAGCCAAACAAATTAAAATTTTAAAACAAAGGCTGTTTAAAAGAGCTGGAGAGCTTTTTGGAAATAGTTAAGCAGCAGGATATTAAAAGTTTGAATACTGGTTCATGTTTATTAAAATAGCAAGTAAAGCTATAATCAAAACCAAAAACTGCTGCTTGGTTTGGTTTGTGACAGGGAGAATTGAGTCCACATTGCATAGCACCAAAACTTCTTGTCCTAATAACTTTTAATTACTCTTTCCTTACTTTTAAATTTAGCTTCCCTCAAGGCTTCAACAGAAAAAAAAAAAAAAAAAGTGAAATCCACAAAGGACTTAAAACTGGGCTCTCCCAAACTCACTGTAAAAAAGATAATAATAATAATAATAAAAGGAAAAAGCTAAAATTAGTTAATGATACACAGAGGAATTTTGGTGAAGTCTAGTGATCACTTTCCAGAAGATGAAAAAGAACTGTACAAACCAAAGATCTGCATTTGAAATTTCATTTGATCCCTTTACCCTTTGGAGTGACGGGCACGAAGGAAGTGATACACCATCAGAGCCCTTGTGAAGAGTGTTTGGCACCATCAGTGGAGTAAATCCTCGGCCTATTGATTAAAGCAACCATTTAGATGATGACCTCTTTTGAAAATGATTTCTTTTTAAATCCTAAAGTCAGGGTCCAATCTGGAGAATAATTTGAATTGTTGATTCCCCACACTGTCCACCCTGGGAGATGGAAAGAATGTCCCATCATAAGCAAATGTCACTACACTGACCTTTTTCCTTTAAGATTTATTTACTTGACAGCAGAGTAACAGAAAGAGAGGGAGAAACAGAGAGAGAGGGAGAGGGAGAGAGAGATCTCCTGTGTGCTGGTTCACTCCCCAAATGGCCACAACTGCCAGAGCTGGATCAGACCAAAGGCAGGAGCCAGGAACTCCATCAGGGTCTCCTATGTGGGTTACAGGGGCCCAAACATTTGAACCATCTCCTGCTGCTTTCCCAGGCACATTAGCAGGGAGCCGGATCGGAAGTGGAGCAGAGGGAACTCCAACAGGGGCTCATGTGGGATGCCATTGTGGCAGGAGCAGCTTAACCCACTGTGCCACAGCACCTGCCCAATGATGACCTTTCTTTTTTCAAGCAGATAATATTCTTTTTTTTTTTTTTTTGGACAGGCAGAGTGGACAGTGAGAGAGAGAGACAGAGAGAAAGGTCTTCCTTTTTGCCGTTGGTTCACCCTCCAATGGCCGCCGCGGCCGGCGCACTGCGGACAGCACACCGCACTGATCCGATGGCAGGAGCCAGGTACTTACCCTGGTCTCCCATGGGGTGCAGGGCCCAAGCACTTGGGCCATCCTCCACTGCACTCCCTGGCCACAGCAGAGAGCCGGCCTGGAAGAGGGGCAACCGGGACAGAATCCGGCGCCCCGAGCGGGACTAGAACCCGGTATGCCGGCGCCACAAGGCGGAGGATTAGCCTAGTGAGCCGCGGCGCCGGCCTCAAGCAGATAATATTCTCAAATTTCTACAAAGTCAAGTTTTCATTTACATTTATATTTATGAAATGCTGTTGTTCCACTATTGAAATCAGTTGAAGATAATCAAATTACATCAAGCCATGCCAATGATTTCTCAGTCTTAAATGATCTTAGGTAATTAGAAGGTACCACAATTTTTTATCATCCAAGGAATGGCTTTTCACTCTAGTTTCCAGGCTCCTCTTTTTCCCTCTCCTTTTCTCTCTGGTATTTCCATTGCTAGAATGCAACCTTCCTAAGGGATAGGACTGTGTCTTAGTCATGACTGGTTAAATCTGTGAATGTTTGATGAAAGCTAATGAGAAAGCAAAACATGGAGAAGGAGCTTCTTGTTCATGTTAACTGCCTTCAGAAAGAAGTAACAGACCTAAATGACAAGAGCCAATGTTTTTAATGATTATTTTAAGTAAAATTTCAGGCATCAGGATTTTCTTGTGGGGACTGGTATTAAGGCTCAGTGAGCTAAGCTACTACCTGTATTGTCAAGCTGGTTTGAATCCCAGCTGCTCTGTTCTAATCCAGTTTCCTGCTAATGCTCAATGGAAGGCAGTGTAAGGTGGCCCAGGTACTTGGGCCCCTGTCACCCACATGGGAGACTCAGATGGAATTCCAGGCTCTTATCTTCAGCTTGGCTCAGACCTGGCTGTTGCAGCCATTTGGGTAATGAACCCAGTGGATGGAAGATCTCTCTTTTTTCTGTATCTCTTCCTTTCTGTCAACTCTGCCTTTCAAATTAAAAAAAAATTTTTCTTCTTAATTGTGTCCTTCTCATTCTTCTTTCTACCATAATTAATATACAATACATAGCCTTGTTTACACACATATTCCTAAGATATACATTTCTAGCATTTTCTCTTTAATTTCCTTATAATATACCATGGCAAAATGTTTCACTTCTCCCTCAACACACACCTCAACTTTAAACCACAAACCAAGCCAGTAAATAATTCACTTCCCCAAGGACTTTGTTAAATAGAGTTCCCCCTCAGTGATCCAACTCATTCAAAATAATTCCTTTCTTCATGAGGTGAATGTTAATTCTGTTCCAGCTGCACTTTGTCAGAAGATAATTGAGAAAAATTCCCAAAACGTGGGTGGAGTTGGGGGATGGAAAACTACTATTTGAACATGCAATTTTTCTGTGTTGTCTTATTTTTATTTCCTTGGATGCTCCATCAAATATCTTGAATCACAGAATTTCAGGAATAGAGGGACCCTTTAAAGACTATTCATTCCATTTTCTCATTCTGTTCTGGAATTCCTTCTGCTGAGCCAGCCAACTTACTGAATTTCAAATCAGGGCCACTTTCCCTTATAGAATTCTGGGTTGCATCTAACTGATATTTAGAAGACATTTTTATTCATTTAGCGGCAAATGGGAAAATGGGAATATTTATAGAACCTGGAAAAATGATCAGCTCTGCTTACTTTATTCCTTTCTTCCAAAGGCTAAATTTAGGAAGATTTTTTTTTCCCAAGCACCCCTTTAGCAGAGTCTTTTGATTGTGTCTTTATTATGCTGATGATGGTTTCTATTAGACTCAGCTATGTTTAGATCTGTCTTCTCTTTTAATTTAACAATAATAATAGCTTACTTTGTGCTTGTGCCTGTTCAAAGTGCTTTATACACATCATCCCACTGAATCCCCTTAACAAGCCCCCAAAGGCAGATATTTTTATATCCCCCACTTAACATAAGAAAACTGAAGTAAACAGAAAGTAAGAAACTTGCTCAAATATAATGGAGTTGGTAAGTGTCAGAGCTAAGATTCAAGTTCATTCAAAGCTAAGATTCAAAATGACTTTCAAAGGTTGCTGGGGAAGTAGAGGGAAGGTAAGGAATTGTGCAGGCCCATCTGTTCTCTTTGCCCCAGTAACACCTGTACAGTGCTTTGCACAGTTCAATTTTCTTTAAGATTTATTGATTTATTTGAAAGTCAGAGCTACACAGAGAGAGGAGAGTGAGAAAGAGAGAGAGGGAGAGAGAGGTCCTCCATCCGCTGGTTCACTCCCCAATTGGCCGTGATGGCTGGAGCTGTGCCGATCTGAAGCCAGGAGCCAGGATCTTTTTCTGGGTCTCCCACGTGGGTGCAGGGGCCCAAGGACCTGGGTCATCCTCCACTGCTATCCCAGGCCACAGCAGAGAGCTGGATTGGAAGTGGAGCAGCCAGGTCTCGAACCAGCACCTATATGGGATGCCAGCCCTTCAGGCCAGGGCGTTAACCCACTGCACCACAGCGCTGGCCCCTGTACAGTTCAACATTTTTAAATGTTCTCTAAACCAAGTTGTGTAACGATAAGTGTCCATGTATATCTCTGTGTCTATGTCTGTGTCTGTGGGGGGAAATCAGAGAAAATGAGTGAGAAAGTGAGAATGAGCTCTCTACTCAGGAAGCGGGAAAAGGATGTTCAGTTTGTTAATCAAATACCATCGTATATTGGCCCTGGGAAAACTGTCATCAGAATTCTCAGCTGTAGAATTTCACCAATCTAGCATTGTTCAACAGATTAATATTTTTATATATAAAAACATATGGTTGGGCACCATGTTTTATATAGTGTTTTACTTGAACTAATATATGACTAACCATATGCTACATACAAAGTGTAAGTATCTGCCAGTGTGTTTGCATGTCTTGTATAACGACAACTTGGGGACTATCTGAAAGTATAAAATCTTTCTTTCAGTTTATTCAGCTCAGGTCTATGCTTTACCTCCTCATGCATTATTAGGAAACTTCTGATACTCTCAGCATTAATAAACGCCCCACTCCAAAACTCAGCCTTTGAAAATCTCTATTAATAAGGTTGAGTTACCACTCTTCCCCTGGGCTCTAATTACACAGTACATCATTTCCCTGGTTTAAATATTTGGCTATGTAATAAAATGTGTAGACAGCCATGGTTTATCCTTCATCCATCAGTAGAGCTTAACAAAGATGACATACTTTAAAACTCTGTAAGATGCAGTAAACCCTAGAGATATTCGTGAACTTAATGTTAAAAAAAAAAAAAAACCTGCATGTAACTCTGGATAAAGGGACTATCTGGAACATATTTTTAAGAAGAAGAAAAGCATCATAGGAAACTGTCTAGCTCCTGACATCTAGTAGCATTTACTCCCTGTGCCACAAATTTTGGCACATTCAGGTCTTGTTCCTTGTTGGTTGTTTATTTTTAACGAACAATAGAAGGTGGCCAAGCATGCACAAGATGACTATCCTGCTAGTTGGGAGCCCTAGCACCAGGAAAGCCTTTTTGTTTTTCCAAAACAACCCAGGTCTAAATGTAGGGAGGCTGTGCTGCAGAGAGAAGAGAGCAGGTTCTAGATTCAGAGGCCCAAGGCTCCTGTCCTGGCTCTGCCACTTGCTCACTGGTAATCCACTTAGTCTGGCCGGCCCTTGGAGGATAATGGTGAAAGCTACTCTGCCTAAGGTATGTCTGAGGCTCAAAGGAAATGATGATGAAAGAATTTGATAAGCTATACTTTATATTTTCAGTTGTATCTGTAAAATGAAAACACCATTAATCTCCTACTTCCCTATTTCATGAGCCCGATTTTTGAAGAGATCCCAAGGATCTGGAACTCATGAAGGAAAAGCTGATTCTGGGCTTTATTGGATATAGTTAATGACTGCAGAGAATTCTTTATCATATTCTAACAAGTGAGCAATTACTGAATTTCTCTCTGACAATACTCATTTCTACTAAGGGCTTCATATCAATGCTTGCTATATGGACAAATAAAAGATCATACATTTGTTCCACCAAGTGTGTGCCTCAGAGGTCAGGGGGTAGTGGCAGGGGCAGGTGGAACTTTCGTTGACATCTACAAGTTACGTTAAACATAGATTGGTAGTGTGATCAAATCAAAGGGGCAAATAAATTGTTACCATTTTAAATAGTCTAAGTTAAAGGCCTTTATTTCTGAGTAGCATTTTTAAATCTTTCCAGATTCTAGTACTATTGGAACCAAATACTCAATTTAGAAAAGAAACATGAGAAGCTCTAGGGAGGTCTGTTTTTAAGTTACTATTGTTCCCTGGAACTATTTGTTCGTATTATGGTTGGCCTTGAAGAATCTCTATATAAATAGTAGATAACTATTATTAAGATGAAATCTGTAATGATACCGCCAAACTTCCTGAAAGCACAATTTATGCTTTTTACTTCTACTTCTTTACCATGTTACTGAAAATAGTGAAAGTTGTCCTGCCTGTCTTTTGAGATTTTGTTCTGAGTCTAAAATGAAATAATGATTGAAAGTACTTTGGTAAGCTTTAATTGACATATCAGGTTGTAGTCATAAAGCAAAAACACTTTCATGCCCATAAATAATCTTGAGGTCCCTTGGCCTTGTCATAGTGATCAGTCTCCTGTCTTCATTGATGTGGAAGCTGATTATCAATAATGTTTCCTTGAAATTCTAGTGTTATTTAATGGGAGTTATTTTGCTTCTCTTCGAAATGATCATCTGTACCCCCAGATATAGACATTCAGATGTTTGTCATTGTATATCTATGTGCATGTGTGTCTTGTTATGACAATTAGGGCAGTGTTTCGGAAGTGCCCTTTTTCTCTGCCTCTTCTTTTTTTCCATAGCATTCCTTTGTCTCCCACCCCCAGCTCTTACAAAATATAGACATTCCTCAAATCTCTCAATTTTATTGTCTTCTTTCTCAGTACTCTTTGTTTGCTTCGTTCAACACATATTTCCTGAACCACTGGAAATATAGGCGTGAAATAAGACTTGCTTCAAGTCACTCAACAAGTCCCCACTGTGTGAGCTTATAATTGAGTAGGGGAGATAGATAATAAGCAAAGAAAAGAGCACATATTATATTTTCTTATCCCAAACAGGATTTAGACAGAGAATAATAACAAGGGATGACAAAGAGGAAAGTCTCTCCGAGAAGGTGGCATCTAAACTGAGATCAGGAGGTGGACAGAGAGTTGGTGCTCTAAGAACTGTGATAGCATGTTCAACCTAAGCGAACAGTGTGAGCACAGGCCCAGAGGTGGGGAAGACCACAATGCGTTTGTGTATCTGAAAGAAGCCCTGTTTGGCTGGAGCAGAGTGAGATGGGGCTGACATGATGTGGGATGAGGTTGGAGAGGAAGGCTAAGACCAGATCACTCAGCCGATCAGGCCATGTATGGAATTCAAAGAAGAGCCAAAGGAAGCTGTCAGATGGGTATATGAAGCTAGAAAAACAAAAAGATTTATGATTTTAAAAAATTTCTCTGATTCCTATATGCAAATGAGATTGAGAAACTATGAAGCCCAGAGAACCATTAAAAGGGATCTGGGGCAAGAACCCCAAGATTTGTTCTATTTCTCCCATATCCTTCTAACTCTAGATTTAACCTAATCCAATCTAGATCTCTTCTGTCTTTGACTGCTAGGCCAGTGGTTCTCAATGTGTGATCCCAGGACAACCTTAGCAGCACCTGGTTATTTGTTCTTTCTCTAAACATTCTTTATCTGAGCTTGTTAAATTGCAGATGCATGTGTCCCATCCCAATCTAGGCAGACAGAAACGCTGGGAGTTGGACCCAGGTGGGTTTCCAGGTGATTCTGATGCATGATACTGTGACATCAGAATCACCTGGGGAGCTTGTTCTACCACACAGTGATAGGCCCCTCCTCAGGGTTTCTTTAGTAGGCTAGGGTTGGAAGGAGAGTGCTAAAAATTTGCATTTATAAGATTCCCCAGTGATGCCTCTGCTGCTGCTTTACCAACCACACTTGGACAATTCCCAATTGCCTAGGTGACAGCTCCCCCTACTGCCCTCACCACCCCCAATGCTTTAAAACTCAACTCAGATTCATTCATGTACCACCATACTTTGGCTACTGATTTCCTGCTTGTCACTGTTCTCAGTTTCCAAATTCAGGCCTACTGTGTCCATTGTTCCATTAGTGTTTGACATTCTTTCTCTCCTGCTCCCCATCTCCATCCAGTTTCCAAGCCCTAAAACTCGTTATGTCCATGTTGTCTCCCCAGTTTGTTCACCTTATTTGCTATTTCTTCAGTACCTACTTCAGCTTCTAAATTATCTCATCTGGATAACTGTTAAAATCCGATAACTGATCATCTCTCCTAATTCCCTGAACAATTAATAAATGAATCATTGTCTGTGGGGATGGAGAACATGAAGACCTTTGAATAATCTTATAAAAATCAAACAGTGAAAATTCAGTTCATTGAATGTCATTAGAATCACCTAAAAATCTTTTTGTTTTATTTGAAGGGCAGAGAGACAGAGAAAGAGAGATAAAAATCCCCTGTCTGCTGGTTGCTCCCCAAATGCCCACAACAGCTGGGTCTGGGCCAAATTGAAGCTGGGAGCCAGGAACTCAATCCAGGATTCCTACATGATGACAGGAACCAAACTCCTTGAGCTATTACCTGCTGCTTCCCAGAGTTTACATTAACAGAAGGCTGGAATTGGTAGCCAAAGCCAAGATTCAACCTTGGCACTCTGACCATGGGATGCACTTGTTCCAAGCAGCCTCTTACTAACTACACCACCCCCTTGGAATGCTTTTTAAATTACTAATGACCCCAGCTTATCCCCAGAGCCTCAGTGGGGGCTCAGATATCATTTTTTTTAAATCTATTTATTTTCATTTTTTTTGAAAGGTAGAGATACAAAGAGAAAGGTATAGGCATACAAAGATCAATATGCTGACTGCCTCTTTAAATGCCTGCAACAGCTAGGGCTTGGCTAGGCCAAATTCAGGAACCTGAGCCAGGCCCAAGCTAGGAAAGTGAAATTCTTTCTCGGTCTCTCACATGGGCAGTAGGGAACCAAGTACCTGAGCCATCATCTGCTGCCTCCCAGGGTGCCCATTAGCAGGAAGCTGGATTGGAAGCAGAGAAGCCAGGCACTCTAATATGGGATGCAGTTATCTCAAGTGGAGATTTAACCACTATCCCAATTGCACATCCCTAAGGCCTCATTTTTTTAAAACTCTGTAGATGTGCTGAGAACCCCTGGAATATGTAGAAGCAACACAAAAGAGGAATCCTTTAGAGTTTCATCAGTTGATTGAACATAGGGACTGAAAGGGGGACCCTGAAGGAGAGAGATGACTTTGAATAGGGTTATGAGATTAGGTGTCACGTGACTGGTGAGCCAGTTAACAGAAACAGGGAGGGAATTCAGGAGGCAAGAAGATACCTGGCTGTTGTTATACCAAGTGTAAGGTGCTAGTAGAACATGCAGATGGGAATGTCTCAGACACCGTTGGAGTGTAAGGTCTCCTGCGTTATTGGCATAATGAGTCTGTTCTAGAGATAGTGATTGCAGAGTGCTTTACAAAGAGGTGGCGGTGAGGGTGCTGGGGTGAATGAGGACCTTGAGAGGGAGTAGAGGCTCTGAGTTTCTCAGTGCAATTCCAAACTACATTAAAATCATAGCTGCTTCTCATTAAAAATGTGGATTCTCATATCCTTCCTCCAGAAATTCTGGGTTAGGGTTGGGGCCTGGGGATTTGAATTTTTGTGACATTTAAGGTGATGACAGTGTACCCTAAAATTGGAGCGGTGCTAGACAGGGTTGTTGGGGAGAAAAATATGAAGAAAAAACTAGAGGAACATCTATATTTGGAAGCTGAGAACTTAAAGAGGGGCTGGTAAAAGGAGGAAAGTAAGTCATAGCGGTGAGACTAGCATGTGAGAGAACAGTAGTGTGCCTGGATCTGAAGGGCAGGGCCAGAGGTTAATAAGAAGTGGTGGGCAATTTTTTCTTAGAGTCAGTGCCTTCCAGTTGGCATGGGCATCCTACAAAAGAAAATCTACCATGGTGGGCTTGGTCAATTACAGCAGGGATGCATTCCTGCCAGTTAGGACAAGATCAGTAGATAACATCTGACTAGAAAATTTACCCTGGTTCTGTCTCACTCTTCCTATGACTCAGATACTGCCTTCTGTGTGGGCAAACACAAAGCCAAACCTGTAACCATGGTGGCTGTAAAATCATACAGAATAAGTCAATCAATTGTAACTGAATTGTGAATATCAATTTTAGTTGACTGTTATTTGGTTCCATCACTCATGTGTTTTGAAAGTCACTAATCACAGTATTACATGGTTTTACCTAACTTTATTTTAGGATGATTTTTTTCAAATGATAATAAGAGATTTTTTTCAAATTTTACATTTTTAAAAAATTTATTTATTTAAAAGGTAGAGTTAGAGAAAGAGAGGGAGAGGGAGAGAGAGGTATCTTTCAGATAGTGGTTTACTACCCAGATGGCCACAACAGCCATGGCTGGGCCAGACCAAAGCCAGGAGCTTCTTCCAGGTCTCCCACATTGGTACAGGGGCCCAAGTACTTGGGCCATCCTCTGCTGCTTTCCTAGGCACATTAGCAGGGAGCTGGATCAGAAGTGGAGCAGCTGGAACTTGAACCAGTACCCATTTGGGATGTCATGCTGCAGGCGGTGGTTTAACCTGCCATGTCACAACAGTAGTCACCAAAACTTAATGATTTAAATGATAGGTTCACAGCAATCATTCAAGTTAATTATGACTCAGAAGAATGGAAAAACTCAAAAAACAGTAAAAGAACCATTGAAACCAGTCCTGAGAAATCATGGAGAAGGAAATTAGTTCTAGCAAACTGGAAGTAGGCAAAGGTCATCCTGATCTTCAGAACGAGAAAAAGGAGAAAGGTACTACTATTAACCTTGATGTATTCTGTCGTCAAATTTTTAAAATACATTAATTCAGCTTTATAGATGGTGCTCTTGAGGTCTTATGTACTTTGTTAAAGATGGAAAATCAAGCATTCATTTCTAGGAGCAGCATGAGTTTGCTAAGCAGTCTAAAGTGTCTTCTTTTAATTTTTAAAAAGATTTATTTTTTATTTATTTGAAAGGCAGAGTGACAGAGAAAGAGATCATCCATCTGCTAGTCCACTTCCCAAATGGCCGCAATGGTAGGGGCTGGTCTCTGAAGCGGGTGGCAGGAGTCTAACTACTTGGACCATCTTCCGCTGCTTTCCTAGGCACATTAGCAGGGAGCTGAATCAGAAACAGAGCTGTCAATACTCCACTTCATTGTAGGTGTATGCTTAGCCTGCTACACCACAGTGCTGCCTCCAAAAGGAACTCCTGTAAGACACAGCTCCATAGAAAAGTCTAGACAAGTTTTAAATGAAATCAAGACAGACCAGGTTACAGCAGCAAGTTAAGCCACCACTAGAGATGCCAGAATCCCACATAAGAGCACCAGTTCAAATCTTGGCTGCTCTGCTCCCAGTCCAGCTCCCAGCTAATGCATCTGGGAAGGCATCAGATGATACCCAAGTACTTGGACCCTGTGGGAGACCTGGATAGCCTTGCAGCCAGCTGGGGAGTGAAACAGTAGTTGGAAGATCTGTGTGTGTGTGTGTGTCTGTGTGTCTGTGTGTGTTTCTGTCTCTCTCTCTGTCGCTCTACCTGTCAAATAAAATAAAATCTTTTAAAAATAAATGAAATCAAGAAAGGGACACTGTTTTCCACCTTACATAAAACTTTCTGAGCTTTGGGTCTTCATCTAACAAAATGTAGATAATAAATTTATGAAGTCTGGAAAAGTGCTTTTTTAAATGTCCATGAAATATTATAATAAAAAAGTTTCACAATAAACAAGACTAAAGGGGGAAAGGAGAGTGCAAGGTAAGAAGACGAGAAAGGGCAGGAAATGCACGTCTGACATAAACCAACTTTAGGGTAAAAAAAAAAAAAGAATCTTCACGAAAGAGCCAGGCCCAGAAAGACATATACCACATGTTCTCTCTGAAATATGAAAGTTTAAAAAATCAGTCAGAACTTAAAGTAGTGATGAGCAGGAGCTGGGAAGGGGCGGGGGAAGGAGCAGGGAGGGAAGCTGGGTAACAGGTGCCAAAACACAGTTAGAGGCCAGCATTGTGGCACAGCAGGTGATGCCGCCACTTGCATGTCAGGCATCCCATATCAGAGTGCTGGTTAGAATGCCAGCTATTCCTCTTCCAATCCACCTCCTTGCCAATGTACCTGGGAAGGCAGTGAAAGATGGTCTGAGTATTTGACCCCTACCACTCCTGGGGGAGAGACCAGGATGGAGTTTCTGGCGCCTGGCTTTGGCCTGGCCCAGCCGCAGCTGTTGCAGACAGTTGGGGAATGAACCAGCAGACAGAAGACCTTTTTCTCTCCCTGTCTTTACACCTTTCAAATAAGTTAATGAGTAAATCATAATAAAGCACATCATTAAAAGGAACAGGTTCCAGTGTTCCACACACAGTGGGACATCTGGAGTTCACCATAATGTGTATCAATCTGTCGGAAGAACTAGAGATTTTAGGCTCCAAGCATAAAGAAAAAATTAGGAAATAGGAACGCTAATTATCTGCTTTGATCAGTTTATGCTGCATACAAATGTTGGTATATTATACAAGTACTATGTGTTATAAAAGTTTTTAAAGAGATGAAGAGAAGATGTTCTTGGACAAATCCTACCTCTTTTTAAATAATGACCACGGAAGGTAGGTGACTTGCATTAGCTCACAGCAGCTTAAAAATAAGAAGAAAAAAAACACCAAGAAGGGGAAGGGACAAATGGATTATATGTTAGGGGAATTCATGCAAGGAAGAACCTAGGAGGCCTGGCACAACTAGCCAGGCACTCCTTCTCACTACTCAGCCGAGTGGACCCATGCCTGACCAAGGCTTTCTGAATGGTGATTTCTCAAGGGTCTCAACAAACAGCAGGGTCAAACACCCTCTTCCACCCTCAGTCCTCATCCCATTTTGTACACAGACCTCTCTCTCTCTCTCCAGGCCAACATCCAGAGAGAAAAAAGTCAGGCCTAAATATAATCGCTTTACTCCGCATCCCTCCGTTTTACAAAATGAAGCTACCAAGAGGGAATAATAGTAATCCTTTAGATTACTTTAGAGGTTTGTAAGATAGTCAGGCCCCATATCCTTGGGTTTTACATCTGTTGGGTTCAGCCAATCACACAGTTTGAAAATAGTTGGGACTGAACACGTATGGACTTTTTTTCTTGTCATTCCGCAAGCAACACAGTGCAACAACTATTTTATGGCATTTACAATGTGTTAACTATCATAGGTAATCTAGAGATTACTTAAAGCACACAGGAGGATGTACTCAGGTTATGTACAACCAGGAGGCCATTCAATATGAGGAACTGATATGCATATTAGGGAGAAGGGCCAGGAGCCAATCCACAGTAGATACAGAAGAACATCCGTATTTTAGCAATTCAGAGAAATGTGTACATTCTCAAAAAGACTTTCCTTGATTGCTACACCCACAAAACGTCTACTCACACGATTTACTGGAAGAGGAATGCACCTATTGTCTGTCATTCCTTGAAGATTTTCTTTCCTTTTATGTCAGTCCAGTCACTAAAACTAACAATGGCAGAACACTAGGAATCCGAAATGCAACTCTATGTTTCAGGATAACAATATCTGACATATAAGATTTCTAATGTCTGATATAATAAAAAGATACATACATTTATTTCCTCACTGAGTTACATTTTTTTACAGAAATGAAAAAAGTAAAAGTGATATTCCCATGAAGTAATATTTTAAAATGCGAAGTTTGAAAGAAAAACCAGGGCTGACATGGTGGCATAGCAGGTAAAGCTACTGCCTGTAATGCCAGCATCCCATATGGGCACTGTTTGGAGTCTCAGATGCTCCACTTACAATCCAGCTCCCTGCTAATGACCTAGGAAAAGCAGTGGAAGGTGATCCAAGTCCCTGGGCCCCTGCCACCCTTGTAGGAGACCCAGAAGAAGCTCCTGGCTCCTGGCTTCAGCCTGGCCCAGTACTAGCCATTGAGACCATCTGAAGAGTGAACTGGCAGATGGACGATCTCTCTCTCTCCCTCCCTCCTTCTCTCTCTCTCTTGCTGTAACTCTTTCAAATAAATTAATAAATCTTAAAAAATACAAATAAAAACAACCTCTCAGCCAGCTGGTACATGGGAGTCTAGGGTTGGGAGGCAGCTGCTCAGAGATCTCTTGGTTCATATTGTGACAGGAAACATTTGTGTACAAAGATTTATGTAACAGTCTTATTATTTGTATACTGTGCACAAATTTGAAAGTCTGATTTTTTTCCTGTAGTTTAAATGTATTTAAATTTTAAAATGATTAAACTACTCCACATGGTAAAGAAATAAGAGGAGAATGGTTTCCTTAAATTGTTGTTTTTGTCAGTGAGACACAGCTGCCCCCAGCCCAGCAAACAGCTAATAACACATCATAAATTCTTTTGCTTTAAGGCAGACTTCCCTGATAGCACAGGTCTGCGGTTGTAGAGATTCATTCTGAATGCAGACCTGGGGGTATGGAAAGTCCCTGTGCAGAAAAGAAAAAAATGTGTGTGGTGTGTGTTTCAGGAAATGTAATGGAAAGGTGTATACTCTAACAATAATTGAAACAAATTAAAATAAACAAAAAAGTTTGGCATTCTCCTTTTCAATTCCAAAGTCAGTGTCTCAAAAACCTGTCAAGCTACTCGCTGATACTGCAACAGAAGCAGGAGTGATTCAGGAACTCAGCCTTGGACAACCATTTCCAGTCAGTTCAATCTGATGAGCAGGTCGTCTGTGATGTTCAACCACACTGGAGCCTCTATAGTCAATAAGCAACTCTTGCATGGCATGCCATACACATCAATGTATCTTAGTGTTGCATACAAAATTGAGATAACTAAATAAATTCAAATGGGTTACACATAATATAAGCTTAAAATGTTGCTCTGTTTGGACTTCCTGCATTCCACATTGACCCTCGTGGTTTATCAGGTTGGATTTTTCTTCTATGCCAAACCGCACCTCCTCCAGCCACCCCTACCACTACTGCATCGTGCTGTCTCTGCGCACTGTAATCGTCCCTGTGCTTCCCACTCTTGTCCCCATAGTCCATTCTCCCCTTTAGCAGGATCCCTTCAGAAGGACCTTTTTGAAACAGATCTGATCTCACATCACTGTGCAGCCCAGAGTCTTTCCTGTGGTTTCCAAAGCCCTGTGCAAAGTGGCCCTGGATACCTTTCCAACCTCACTTGCGGCCTTCCTCCCCCTTGCACACTGCACTCTAGCCATGCTCATGTTAGCCTCCTAGCAGCTTTGGGGCCCCCCCAGGCACACTCTGCCTTGTGTTCTCTTGCTCCCATCACGTGGATTCCTACTTGGCTCAGACCTCAGCGGAGATGCTCTCTCAACAGAGAGCTTGCCCTGAGCAGCTGAAGCAATAGTCCATCACTCTCCACCACTGCCCATAGCTCCCAACCCCTTTGCATCATCTTCCTTCCTCCTTCAGTATTTTTCATTATAATACTCATTTGTTAAAATGAGTCTTTGTTTAAAATGTATTTATTTATTTTTTTGAGAGGCATAGCGTTAGAGAAAGGTAGACAGAGAGCTAGCTCCCTCCACATCTACTGGTTAATTCTGAATGCTCTCATTGTCCACTGCTGGGCTGGGGTGGAAGTTGAAAGCTGGAAACTCAATCCAGGTCTCCCAAGTGGGTGGAAGGAATCCAGTTACTTGAGCCATCACTGCTGCCTCCCAGTAGGAAGCTAATGTAAGAAGCTGGAGCTGGCTACTAAATCAGGCATACTGATATGGGATGCAGCATCATAACCAATCTCTTAATTGCTTGGCCAAATATTGATCCCCATTTGTTCTGTTATTTAATGACTGTCTCCCCACATTAGAATATAAATTCATGAGGTCAGGGGCTTTATCTGTTATTCACTCACTGTGTCACTAACACCTGGCAGGACCAGCCCAGCATGAGTCCTCCATAAATACTTGTTGGATATAAAAATACAGCTTTTAAGAATGATCAAGTATGTTTCTTCTCAACCTAGATCTACAGGGAAATAGCAAAATACTGTCCCTGTGACAGTTCAGCTATGTCAACCACAATCAAGAATACAAACATAAAAGGAAAATAAAGTGAAGATGGTGGGAATGGAAGACTGGAGCAGTTTGGCAGACAAGACTCTTTGAGGCCAGCATCTGGATGGGTGTCATACAGCCTTCTCTTTCTCTGCAGCAATGGAGGTTTACTAGCCTCATCAGCTAAATAGCCCTTTGATATGGACTCATTTACAGAAGTTAACATCAGGATCCATACTGATTCAGTTATTCATCCAAAAGGACTTCAGGGCTGCTGGATAGCCTCTTCCACAAAGTTATCCGGGGGGCCAAGGGCCCTTCTGTCCTTTTTGTTTTTCTTATTTTGCCTCCTATTCTCCACAACAGAATCATTGATGTTATCTTATGAATACTGTTTGTCCAGAAAAAGTCAAAGAGGGGGTAGCACAGAATCTTCAACTGTCACTCTGATCACAGTTGAACTCAGCCACACAACCATGTTTAGATACAAGGCAGGCTGAAAACAAAACTATCTGGTGGCCATATACTCAGCTAAAACTCTGAATAGGAGGAATTCTAGAAAAAGATGGAATGAACACTGTGGGCAATCAGTAGTCTCCACTTACAAGATTAGTTGGGTACTACCACTACCAAGGTGATCTACTATTTCAGCTACTATTCCAGGATCTTGAGTGGACGCAAAGAGACTCCCCAGTCTTCTGTGTGTGGTAAGACAGGCACCCACTATAACACAAGGAAGACTATAAATCCTTAAGCAAGGCACAATGGGGTTCAAAGTAGAGAAATTGCTCATCAGTTTGGAAGGCTCAGAAATGAGTCTGCCTTGAAGAAAGTGGAAGGAAAACATTTTAGGGCAAGAAGGGGAAAGTAGAGCATGCATCTAAGAAACACAAGTCTCATATTCTGATTTAGCTACAGTGTAAAGGGAATTATGGGGGAAGAGGCTGAGGACTTCTTTTGACTTCTTGTCACCTGGCATGGGAATTTACACCGTTTTGGGCAATAGTGATATGATCTGGGTTGGTTTTACAGTAACCATCCATGAACATACACCAAGTGAGAGTAGGCAGAGACTGCATAGGGGGAGACTTGGTTGATAGTCCAGAGAGTGTTGCATGATAAGAGAATTTTATAGGAATAAAGAAATGCAATGCCTCTAAAAATCACTCTGGTCAAATACTAAGTGCATGTACATGCTTAATAATGTATATTTACTGAAAGCCCACTATGCTTAGTCAGTGTCTTTCAAGCTTTTCTGATCATGTACATAAAGGAAAAAAATTCTTCCCTTCAATGTGTTTCCACAAATATATTTGGAAACAAAGGTTTTATAAAATAATACTTCAGTCAATGTATTTTCTATTTTTCTACTCTCTGGTTCTTAATTCTAGACTGAACCACTAAATTAATTGTTTGAAAAACATTTCCTTAAGTACCACAAGGGAGGTTTGAGAAATACAGTACATAACTATCCATTATGTTTGTTAAGGGAATGAAAAATGGGCACAAACCCAAATAAATACGAAACAAGGTGGGGAAATAAAGGAATTCTTGAGATGGGAGGGGCAAGCCATCTTGTCTTAATATTTCATGTAATTAGTAAGCAAATGTTACAGAAATATTAACTAATTTGTTTTACAGCACAGAGCAGATGAGTGCTGTAGGGTCTAGGGAAGCAAAGCCTAGGTTTGAATGCTAGGTTCTTTCTGGTGTTATTAAATTTCTTTTTTTTAAAGCAGGGTTACAAATACAGTGATATATTTCAATTTAATTTAATTTAATTTGATTGAGCAATATACATTCATACCATAAATGATATTCAGAAGTTCTATTCATATTGGCTGTATCTATTGAAATATTCTCATAGGTTATATGATCAGTGATGTTGACTGGCCACAGGACACATAGTTAAAGCTGTGTGGTGAATAGGTTATTTCAGGCCAGTCAGTGGATCTCTGTGACTGAATCATCTCTCCTTTGAAGGCATTATAAAAATTACATTTGAGGCTGTTAAGCCCATCAGAAGTAAGCAATGGACCAACTCCTCCTCTACCCCCAAATCCTCATCTCCATGAAGAAAAGACGGGGGACTCCTGGTTCCATTTCTACCCACGGTCCTAGGATGTGATCAGCTCCTCAAAAGTTGCTGTACTCTTTTGAATCACATTATTTATTATCACTAGGTTTTCTGTTTTGTGGAACCAACTAACTTCTGAGATTGTGGTTTTGACATGGTTGCTGAAAAATATGGAACCAGATGCCCAGGCGCTGCTGGTACCTCACTTGTGGCTCTGTTTTCTTCACGTTTTCTCATCTTGACTGTTTCCAACTTATGAAATATTGTAAAATGAACTTGAAAAATTTTACCAGTTAAGGTCAAAACTTTCCATTAAATAACCCATGTTAATGTCTTTTATACTAAGCCTTTCTTTAAATTCAATTTTTAAGGAATTGCTCAGTTAAAATATGTTCAATAAATGAAGATATTCTGCCCTTTTCTGGTAGAATTTAGTAAAAAATTGATTGTGATGGTCTGTGTTTTACTTGACAAGTTTAATAACCAAATGAGTTACTTTGTGGTATAATCACAACAAAAATATCCATGTTTTATTATTTATTCAGGTATATAAAGAACAGTAAAAATGCCATATTTTGATGGTATAATTTTTGCAAAGTATTATATGGTATTAGCTTTTGTCTAAAATGTGTAAAGGACAGTTATGTATCCATATCATGGGCGATTAAATGATTTATTGCAAAATATGTAATTTATTATATTTCCTCTCAGGTACTTTTTCTGCCCACATTCTGATTAGAAATTTATTTAAATTTTTTCACGAAGTATAGCACAATATGGTTCTTTACAGTTCTTCTGGCATTTGTGGCTTGAGCATGGTTGTATTTTGCCTTTTAACAACTAAATGAATTCCACGTGAAGAGACTGTGCTCACTCTCTCTCCCCTCCATTGAAACCCACAGACGTCTTGCCGGGAACGCACTGACGTACATTCCCAAGGGAGCATTCGCTGGCCTGTACAGTCTCAAAGTCCTGTAAGTAAACCAGGGATTCCTGGAGGAAGCTCTGATGTTAGTGTGAATGACTGCCAATTACCTTGTAAAAATGGGGCCCTCTACAAACTGCTTAGACCCCTGAGATAACCCATTTAAACTCAAATAGACACTTCACTTCGTGCTGTAGAACAATACTGTACCTGGCTAAATTTGTTCATTAAAAAGAATCGATCTCTCCTTTTCTAACTTTAATACATAAAATATTGTTCCTCCAAATAACCACCTCACCAATTCAAACTTTTAAAAGAATATTCCCCTAATTTTTTGTTACGAAGCTTGGTAGTGGGTCTTGAAGCATTTTGATAACTGAGAGAATGGGGCTGACACAATGAGATCAAAGCATCAAATCAGTTTTAAAGTTTGTTACCTCATCATGCACTAATTAGAAAAAAGCTAAAGAACACCAACTTGTGTTTCACTTGTAAATATGTGCAGGAGTGCATAGGACATAATGAATATGCACAGTCGTTGTTTAATTAATGAATATTAATTTATCGAAAATTATAAATGTGAGCATTTTTATTATTTAATGTACAGCTTCCTAATTTGCTTAGCAGAACGTGTGAGTATTGAATACTTCCTTTTCCTAGTATCCGTTGCTTCACTTTTTTCAGTTCATTCTGTATAGGGAAAACAGGCATGTAGCAGAAAAAATAAATAATGCAACTTGAAATTCTGCATCATGGGATAATTTTATCTCAGAAAAAAAATCTTGATTTTTATCATTTCCCTTTTTTCAGGTAAAATTATTAATTCTGAAAAACCATTTTATGTTTTTCAGCTTAATGAAAATTGCACTTAGGTGGCCTGAGAGATATGAAGGTTAAAAAACAGGATTTAATTAAATTTAATACTTTGTTAAAAGTTAATTCAACAGCAGAAACATTGTTTGGTCTACACTGGTGACTGGGTTTAGTTTCCTTTCCTGTTTGGATGATTTATGCTACTAAGCAGAACTATTTTTAGGGTGTCATGTTGCCAAACCTTAATGCTAAATCATTCTGTGGTAAAATTCTGAGTTGTAGCAACAGCTCCAATGCACCTATATCTTCATGAACCCAGGGAAATATTTGGAACAATTCAAAATAAATCAAGAAAGTCAGTTTAGATAAGACAACACAAGTGATTTTTTTTCCCTATGTCAAAATACTCAGCAGTAAGTATTTTCAGTATTTGTTAAATAAATGACATTGTAATGTGTTATCTCAATTCACTTAATAAAATGTTTATTGGATATATAAGCAAGGGTGTGTATGATTGTTTCTCCAGCCACCATAGTTATATTTGAATTATGAGCATATAATATGCATACATATACATTATATAGCATTAACATGAATTATATATAAGCTAGCTATTCTAATTACATAAAACTATATTTTTAATAAGTTTTAAATTTATCTGAAAGAAACAGAGAGAGAGACAGAGACAGAGATCTTGTATCTACTGGTTCACTACCTAAATGCCTGCAAAAGCCAGGAATTCACCAGGTTGAAGCCAGGAGCTCAAAATGCTATCTGGGTCTCCAACATGAGCAGCAAGGACCCAACTACTTGAGCCACCACCTGCTACACATTGGCAAGAAGCTGAAATCAGAAGTGGAGCCAGGACTCAAACATAGCACTACAATACGGGATGCAGCCCTCCCAGGCGGCAGCTTACCTGCTGCTCCAAATGCCCACCCCTGAATGATAATTTTTAGTCCTTGAGTCCTTATATTGAATTACTCAAAATTTTATAAATGTTTCCACCATTTTAAAAGTTTCTAGTTATACTGTTCTATATTTCTAGTTGCATGATATTTATATTGAATGTTTACAAAATTAGTGATGTCATCTCTCTTTTTTTAAAGATGTATTTATTTATTTAAAAATCAGAGTTACACAGAGAGAGAGAGGCAGAGCGAGAGAGAGAGGTCTTCCATCCAATGGTTCACTCCCAAGATGGCCGCAATGGCCAGAGCTGTGCCGATCAGAAGCCAGGAGCTTCTTCCAGGTCTCCCACGTGGGTACAGGGGCTCAAGACTTCTACTTCTTTCCCAGGCCATAGCAGAGAGCTGGATCAGAAGTGGAGCAGCTGGGACTGGAGCTGGTGCCTATAAGGGATGCCAGCACTGCAGGCAGCAGTTTTACCCACTACACCACAGCTCCGGCCCATGTCATCTCTCTTGAGAACTGGGATACTCCCATAGCCAACTCCTAAAATAGTTTCTGACATAGACACTTAACAAATATGAGTGTTTAGAATGATTGGTTCAGATCTGTTATACAGAGAACAAGGGAGACCTAAACTTAACAACTCTTTTGTTTTGTTTTGTCTTGAATGGTGTTGACCCAGTGCTATATTTTATTAATGGAATATCTCTTGTGTCCCAGGCAAAAAAAAATTGTGCCTTCATGTCCAATATTGGCTTCTACCCAGAATGCTGCTTCGGCACATACTTTGCTGCTTCCTATAGTATATTTTACATGAATACTCCAGAGCATATTAATTTGATCTCATTCAAATATGAAAATCATAGTTTGTTTCTTAGGCTTTCCATTTAAATATACTCTTTCCACCAGGAAAAGAAAAGAACAGTGGCCCTCTATTGTATCCACTCCTAACTAACCAATGTTTCCTGTCTTCTGTTCAGCAGAAGTTCAGCAAAACCTGGTGAGTGATACTCAAAGTAGCATTATGCAAATTATTGCTGGAGATGCAAAGATCAATAAATAGCTTCATGCCTTTGAAGATCTTAGAACCTAATGATAGATTATGGGACCAACCTAATGGGACCAACACAAACAGATCACCTCTGCAGGGCACTGTGACGCTACATAGGTTGGGAGTATTTAGTCCTGTCCAGTAGTTCAGTTTTGACTTCCCAGGGGATAAGTTGTCTCTGAGAGATGACCTAGGAGCTGAATCTTGAAGCGCAACCTGATATTATGCACCCAGATAAGCTGGCTGGCTGTATGCAGGAACAATACGCACAGACACAGGGGCAGGAAAGATCTGGAATGAACAGGAAGTTCCAAGCAGGTTACTATTTGAGCATTCAGGTTAAGATGGAGAATATTTGGAGAAGAGGCAAGAGATAGAAAGGACCCTGGTCACAGGAACTCCACAGGCCATGCAAGAAAGTGTGTACATTATGATGTTGTAGGCATGCTGAGGCGCCAAGGAAAAGTTGTAAGGAAAGGAAAGCCACATTCAGACTTTGCAAGTTAGCTAGATCACTGTCAACATGAGGAAGGATCATGAAGAAAATGACCCTACCAGTAACTGTATTCACCCTTCTTTTATTGTGCTGACCTAAAGACTAACATTCAACAAGTGTACTCAATTATCAAACATTTTGAAACTATTTTGGTGTTAGAGTAATGATTCTCAACCATGTGGTTCTGCTACTGCAAAGTGCTTTGGAAATTTGTGAGGGCATCTTTGTCCAGATGATTGGCATGTAGTAGACTATTTTGTAATGTACGTCACATCCCGGTGTAAAGAGAATTCTCCCACATCTGACTTGACTTCTGACTATCCCTCCGCACCGGTTATAATTCAAGAATACACTGATGCATAATCATACTGAAGGGTTTGCCAAGAAAACACTAATAATTTGGGGAGGAAAAATTAAATGTAACAAGTATATTTTCTCAAAATCATTGAATAATTAACTGCATCTTATCTGCTCATGGTGTTGTAGGCTTTCTAACCACATACTTTGTTTAAAATGGTGTTGATGTAGTAGAATTATCTCAAAATCCACAAAACAAAAATATATAACAAATTTGAAATATGTGAAAATTCTTACATATACCTATCATTCAATTAGCAAAGCAATGAGAAACATAGGGATCTTATTGAATTTCATTAATAAAGCTTGCTTTATAAATATTTTGTATCATTGCCTTTTAAAATTTTTGAAGCACAATCCTACAAAGTCCATGCTGTGACAATTGTGTAATGATTTATTTACTTGGGAGTGGCCTCTTGTTTTTTTAATTCTGCTACTTCACTGCCTCCTATGAAAGCAGTTCTGTGACTGCTTTTTTCCAATTCATCTCAGTTCCCCATTGCCTGTGGGGGATGTGCTGTAAGGGGCTTCTGAAGTACTGCAGAATGAATGCTCGCCTCAGCAAATTGTAGAACTTTGAGACAGGAGAAATGTTCTCTGTGACAGTTCAGCCCTATCTTGTCCAAAAACACAGGGAATCATTTTGACACTCCTCTTATCTGTAAGGAACACTCATTTGTGAGAATATCCATGCTCACTCATAAGAGTCACTCTTCAGCATTTCTTTCACTACATTTCTGCTTTGTCTTCGCATGTTAGCCTTATTTTCACAAAGATTATTTCTTTCTTTTATAACTTACCATAAGTTTGATTTGTGACAACTTGTCTCATGACTATTTTTTATTATAGTATCCATCTAGAGCCCTATTCTCATGTTCTGATTCTTGTACAAAATGGTTTCTGATTTTGTAATTTTTTTCACACCCAATCTTACTTATTAAAAATATAGGGCCGGCGCCGCGGCTCACTAGGCTAATCCTCCGCCTAGCGGCGCCGGCACACCGGGTTCTAGTCCCGGTCGGGGCGCCGGATTCTGTCCCGGTTGCCCCTCTTCCAGGCCAGCCCTCTGCTGTGGCCAGGGAGTGCAGTGGAGGATGGCCCAGGTGCTTGGGCCCTGCACCCCATGGGAGACCAGGAAAAGCACCTGGCTCCTGGCTCCTGCCATCGGATCAGCGCGGTGCGCCGGCCGCAGCACGCCAGCCACGGCGGCCATTGGAGGGTGAACCAACGGCAAAAGGAAGACCTTTCTCTCTGTCTCTCTCTCTCTCACTGTCCACTCTGCCTGTCAAAAAAAATAAAACAAACAAACAAAATATATAGGCAAGCATTTTTTTTCTGCAGTAGCACCAACTTGGTTCTTTTTCTTAATAGAAAACTTTTGTTTAATAAATATAAATTTCATAAGTACAACTTTTGGATTATAGCAGTTCTTCCCCCCATTACCACCTTCCCACCCGCAAACCATCCCATCTCCTACTCCTTCACCCATCCCATTCTCCATTAAGATTCATTTTCAATTATCTTTATATACAGAAGATCAACTCTATACTGAGTAAAGATTTCAACAGTTTGTACCCACACAGACACACAAAGTATCAAGTACTGTTTGAGTAGTTTTACCATTAATTCTCATAGTACAACACATTAAGGACAGAGGTCCTACATGGGGAGCAGGTGCACAGTGACTCCTGTTGTTGACAATTAACACTCTTATTTATGATGTCAGTGATCACCCCAGGCTCTTGTCATGAACTGCTGAGGCTATGGAAGCCTCTTGAGTGCACAAACTCTGACCTTATTTAGACAAGGCCATGGTCAAAGTGGAAGTTCTCTCCTCCCTTCAGAGAAAGGTGACTCCTTTTGTGATGGCCCGTTCTTTTCACCGGGATCTCACTCACAGAGATCTTTCATTTAGGTCATTTTTTTGCCACAGTGTCTTGGCTTTCCATGCCTGAGATATTCTCATGGGCTTTTTAGCCTGATCCGAATGCCTTAAGGGCTGATTCTGAAGCCAGAGAATAGCACCAACTTGTTAATAAATGGCAGGTGCCAGCATTGTGGTGTAGCAGGTAAAACCGCTGCCTATGACTCCGGCATTCCATATGGGTGCTGGTTGATGTCCTGGCCACTTCACTTCTGATCCAGTTCCCTGCTAATGTGCCTAGGAAAGTAGCAGAAGATGGTTCAAGTGCTTAGGCCCCTGCCACCCACATGGTAGACCCAGATGAAACTCTTGGCCTCTGGCTTCAGCCTGACACAGCCCTGGCCATCGCAATCATTTGGAGAGTGAGCCAGCAAATGGAAGACCTCTCTCTGTCGCTCTCTCTCTCTCTCTTTTTTGAATAAATAAATAACTCTTAAAAAAAAAAAAAAAACCTGCTCATCCCAAACCATAAGTCTGACCCTGCCTCCTCATCTATGTCCCTTGGTATTTAAAAAAAAAAAAAAAGAAGAAAAGAAAAAGAAAGAAGATGCATCTCCTATGAATGATAGGCAATCATTTGATTCACTCATAAAAAAAGTCTCCTAGGGTAGTGACATGTAAGCTTCCTGTGTGTAGTGATACATATATTATTTTGCTGTAAATACTCTTCATAGATTTCTCCTTTAAAATATAGTTAGGGCAGTACATTGTATTTACTTCTTTTTCTTAAATGGTGTGTATGGATCAGCTATATATGAATTTCATGTGTGTATGGTAGAAAAGACATTGTGAAATATTTGCTATTAAAAGGAGCATTTTAAACCAATAGGCCTGAAAACCACAGGGCTGGGGTAAAATGCTAAAAATGATAGACTTATCCCTACCCTCACGATTACTCTTAGAGTGCATGGGTTTAGGTGCCAGCTCTGCTTGCAGTTCCAGTTTCCTATTAATATGCACCCTGGGAGGCATCAGGGGTGGCTCAAGTAGTTGAGACCCTGAAACTCATGTAAGAGACTTGGATTAAGTTTGCAGTTCCTGGCTCTGCCCCTAGGCCCAGCCCTGGCCTTTGTAGGCATTTGGAGAGTGGATCAATGGCTGAGAGCTCTCCACTATTATATAGATAGATAGATAGATAGATAGATAGATAGATAGATAGATAGATTTATATATGTATAAAATTTTAAGTGTTTGAGAAAAAGAAATAACTAATTGTATTGTAGGAGATGAAAAATTAAATGTAGAAGTAATATTCATCTCAGGCTGTAACAGGTAGGAGGGCCTGTGGTAAAAGAAAAGAAAGATAATTATGATATCCATTAAGATGGAGAATGGGGGCTGGTGCTGTGGTGTAGGGGGTAAAGCCACCACCTACAGTGCTGGCATCCCATATGGGTGCTGGTTCGAGACCCGGCTGCTCCACTTCCAATCCAGTTTTCTGCTATGGCTTAGGAAAGCAGTGGAAGATGGCCCAAGTCTTTGGGCCCCTGTACCCATGTGGGAGACCTGGAAGAAGCTCCTGGCTCCTGGTTTTGAATCGGCATAGCTCCAGCCATTGTGGCCAACTGGGGAGTGAACCAGTGGAGGGAAGACCTCTCCCCCTCTCTCTCTGCCTCTCCTTTTCTGTCTGTGTAACTCTGACTTTCAAGTAAATAAATAAATCTTAAAAAAAAAAAAAAGTGGAGAATGAAGATAACAGCCAGCCTTGGCAATTGCTGCTTTATATCTGAAAACTTATTACAGTAATCTCTAAAGAAATCACTAAAATTTAACATTATTATCCCTATAACTACTGGATCAACAAAAAATAAATTATTGGTTCTGTATTGCAAGATATCTAATCTGCTGGAGTTCTGAAGCAGGCTATCCTCAACAAAGGTTCATTTTCTTGTGTAAGCCATTCAGTCAAGGAACAACTAATCCTCGTGTACCCCAGAGCCAAACCCAAAGCCACATGAAAACCACAGAAGAGTCACAATTAACCCAAATTCCCCAAAATCCATATAGACCCAGACTAGAACCTTGACATTGACTTGATAGCTACACGTGAGACAGGCAGAGGGCATACCCGAGAACCAGGACATCGCCACGAGGTCCCAGATGAAGATGCTACAGTGCTGGCATCCCATATGGGTGCTGGTTCGAGACCCGGCTGCTCCACTTCCAATCCAGTCCCTGATGCCTTACCTGTTCTTCTTTAGTCCTGTTGGCAAGAAGGCGGAGGAGGAGGTGAAGGGCAGAGGGAAGAAGAGAATAGCAAAGTGGGTAGAACAGTAGCATAGGGAAGCTGTATAAAATAGTGAATATTTTAAAGCTCCTCAGAGAAAGAAATTAAGAAAATAGGAAGTCATCCTTTGTCTCTATAGATAGTGTTTCATTTCCCTTTCTTACCCATATGTGAAGGATAAAAGTAAAGTAAATGCTTACATCTATATTCAGTAAGCTCTGCTTGTATGCATTGTACTCAGTGAGGAGCATTTGCCCAAGAAACCCGCAGCTGTGTTGGGAGTGCTTTCAGTTTTAATTGCACTCTGTTGTGCTATAAACCCTTTCATTGTTTTCTCTCCCATTGGAATATTTTAAACAACAACAGGATTTTCTAATTAACTCACTGGAGACTTATAAGGATATAATGGAGATAATTTGCTCTTATTTTGTCATTTGAAAGTAATTAAACTAAAGTTCTTTATTTAGGGCGTGATCAGGGCTTAAATTTTTGAGTCACATTTTTGTGTTTTACTGGTAAAAGTAAATTAAGAAATCAAATCTCTGCAAGTTAACTTGGGGACAGCTTTAAAAGTTATCATTAGTAAAGCTAATTTATGGTCCATTTTTAAAAGTAAGATATATAAAGCAACTGAAAAATTTGCAGCTATTCATTGAAGGAAAGCTATCTAAATATCTCTTTTCTACTCCAATTTTCCAGATACTTTAAGAAAGCCAGCTTTTTAAGAGTTTCACGGTTTGGTTAGCAAAGCACAGAAGGACAATTCAATACCAGCAATAAACATCTATTAAGTTCTTTATATGTCTAACAATCATTTAAGTTTATCACTGAGTAAATGAGTTGGCTTAGAAAATGTTATTAAATGAGCTTAAAATTAGTGGATTGGAACTACTTAGACAAATGTAAAATAGCACAGAAATCTATACTTTTAATATTCAGGTAAATTATTCAGGATATGGAATTCAAGTTGAAGTTCCCAAACCATTAAGTGAAGTATGAGATCCCCCTAAAATTCAACTCTATTCATAAGGAACCAATACAACTGAGAGTTTTGATTTATGAAATTTAGATTAAATTCAAGTTTAACATAATGAAATTAGTTGAGTAGAACTATTGGAATATGAGTTGACATCAAAATGCTCATGATCCCCTCATACAAATGACACAATTAAATTTCTAAGAAAACAATCTCAGACATAGTGAGAAAAGCCTACATTTTGTGGTATACAAATAATTTTCATGTCTTATATGAGCAAATGCTTACATATATGGCATTATAAATATTTTATTAGCTTAATCCTCAAACACCTTTTCAATTAGATGAATTAGATGATACTGTTCCCATTATACAAATAAAAGACCAATGCATTAGGAAGGTTAAATTAATTTGCTGATCAAGATTCAAAACTTAAGGTATTATCTCCAAGCTAAATGCAGCCTCAAGTACAGGTGAAAACCATCAATTAGAAATAATTAGTAGAGGCCGGCGCCACAGCTCAATAGGCTAATCCTCCGCCTGCGGTGCCGGCACCCCTGGTTCTACTCCCGTTTGGGGCGCCGGATTCTGTCCCGGTTGCTCCTCTTCCAGTCCATTTCTCTGCTGTTGCCCGGGAAGGCAGCGCAGGATGGCCCAAGTGCTTGGGCCCTGCACCCACATGGGAGACCAGGAGGAAGCACCTGGCTTCTGGCTTCAGATCGGCACAGTGCGCTGGTCGTGGCAGCCATTTGGGGGGTGAACCAACGGAAAAAGGAATACCTTTCTCTCTGTCTCTCTCTCACTGTCTAACTCTGCCTGTCCAAAAAAAAAAAAAAAAAAATTACTAGGGAGCAGGCATTTCAGTCTGGTGGTTAAGACACCAGGAGTGTTTTGGGCTTGACCTCCAGCTCCAGCTCCTGACTCCAGCTTCTCTCCAGTTCAAACCCTGGGAGGCAGCAATGATGACGTAAATAGCTGGGCTTCTGTCATCCACCTAGGAGACCTGGATTGAGTTCTGTCTCCTAACTTCAGCCTGACTCTGCCTTAGCCATTGGGGTCATTTGTGGAGTGAACAGCAGGGATGGCGGATGGGTTCTCTCTCCCTCCCACCCTCCCTCCCTTCCTCTTTCCCTATCTCTCATCTTCACTCCCTCTAGCTCTAGGTCTCCCTCTCCATCTCAAATAAATAAATAAATGGGCCGGCGCCGCGGCTCACTAGGCTAATCCTCTGCCTTGCGGCGCCGGCATACCGGGTTCTAGTCCCGGTCGGGGCGCCCGATTCTGTCCTGGTTGCCCCTCTTCCAGGCCAGCTCTCTGCTGTGGCCAGGGAGTGCAGTGGAGGGTGGCCCAAGTCCTTGGGCCCTGCACCCCATGGGAGACCAGGAGAGGCACCTGGCTCCTGCCATCGGATCAGCATGGTGCGCCGGCCGCAGCGTGCTGGCCGCGGCGGCCATTAGAGAGTGAACCAACAGCAAAAGGAAGACCTTTCTCTCTGTCTCTCTCTCTGTCACTGTCCACTCTGTCTGTCAAAAAAATTTAAAAAAAAAAGAAAAAAATAAATGAAAATTGAGGGGCAAAAATGAAATAGCATAGTATGGGGTGTTCTCAGGGGGTGGTACCCTGCTTAGCAATATCCGTGTCACCTGGGAACTGCTGAGAAGTACCCTGGCCCTTGACCACACCTACTGAACCAGAAACTGGGAGTGGGGCCTGGCAATCTGTGTTTTAACAAGCCTTCCAGTAAATTCTGATGGGCCCTAAAGTTTGAGAACTGCTGGCATAGAGTTTTATTTTTCTGTGACTCAATTCAAGTGTCATACCCAGCACAATGCTACTGTATCATTAGTTTCGAGAAAGGGCTTATTAAGGAATGTGTAAAATGGCCCAACATCTCTTGATTGCCTCCCATGTAACAAGTATTGTTCTGTGTACTTTCACTCGTTGAATCATCACAATAAGCTCTGGGAGGTGGGTGTCCTTCCTGGTTGCTAAGGCATGGAGAAATTCGGTGATTTTCCTGAGGCCCCACGGCCAGTGGTAGGGAATAGGTAATTGCATTTGAAAACCCATGCACTTAACCAAATGACCTGAGAATGTGTGCATTCAGCCAATATGCCTCAAGAGAATTCTATATGATGAAGTGGAAAGTACCCCAAGCTTTGGAGCTAGACAAACCTGGGGTTGAATCCCAGCTCGTTATATAATGAAATGAAATGAAACTTCAGTTGTCGAGATCAAAGAACACGAAAATTGTGTCTGAAACCTAATGTAAGTTTGTTACCTGATACATTGAAATATTTCCTTAAAATTCCTACTTTCTTAAAATAGTCGGCCTCAGGCTTACACAGACCATGAATATTACAGAAAAAATATGCTGCAAAATTATTGTTATAAACATGTATTTGAGAAGTAGCAAAATATAAGGACTCTACTGGGAATTTTTCCATGTTCTTTTCCTACCAGCGATGATATGCTTTTATTTTATTGTTGCCAGGTGTTTCTATTCTGTAGTTCCCATGTTGGGGGTGGGGGGGATCCTGTTCAACCTAAGAGAGCAAAAGCACCAATTCTTCACAAAAATAATTTAGTTTTTATATCAAAATATGGTCATGCACAAGAAGGGAAAAGATTCTTCAAGCCTCCTACTGTTCATCCTATTTGCATTTTGTCTAATAGATACAGCCACAGGAGTGAGCCTTTGAAAACAAATCATTTTGTTTCTGTACTTAAACCCTTCAACAGGGGTTTCTCATCGCACTTACCATTAGCCTTGTTGTGGCCTGCAGAGTCCTCCATGACAGACAGCTTCAGGTGCTGTCTCCCAGTCTCTCGCCCTCTCCCATTCCTCCTCAGTCTCAATGGAGCCTTTGCTGCTCCTTCAAAAAAAAATCAAGAAGGTCTGGCCTCAGGCCCTTTGCATTTGCTTTTTCCACTTCCTCAGTAACTCTTCCCAGATGTTCACATGATTGGCTCCCTGACCCCCTTCTAGGTTCCACCTAAATATCACCCCCTCAGAGAGGCCTTCCCTGAGCAGCATTAAAATAAAAATCTCACCCTCTGTTACCATCCACCGCCAGTCCAGGTTTTGTTTTTGTATTCATAGCACTTATCATTTGCCTTGTGGTATATGTTCATTTGTGCATTTTTAATAACTTGTATTCCCATGGAATACAGGGAGTGGGGAGAGGAGGCTGGCGCTGTGGCACTGCAGGTAAAGTCTCTGCATACAATGCCGGCATCCCATATGGATGCTGGTTAGAGACCCGGCTGCTCTACATCCAGCCCAGCTCTCTGCTTTAGCCTGGGAGTTGAAGACCAGGAAGAAGCTCCTGGTTCCTGGCTTCGAATTAGTGCAGCTTCAGCCATGGCGGCCATCTGGGGAGTGAATCAGTGGATGGAAGACCTCTCTCTCTCTCTTTCTCTCTGCCTCTCTGTAACTCTTTCAAATAAATAAATAAATATTAAAAAAAAAAAAAAACTAACCTGCCTGAGAGTCCAGATATTGCCTCAGGCTCTGCAGTTTTTCTGACACCTGGAACATTGCCTGGCACTCTTATGGTTATTGTTAATTATTGTTAATTTTCACTAAAATTTTTCTCTGTTTTAATATACAGCATGCTGCAGAATAATCAGCTAAGACAGGTACCCACAGAAGCACTTCAGAACTTGCGAAGCCTGCAATCCCTGTAAGTATGTATATTGGAAATTACAAAATGCAAGATCATTTTGGGAAAGGGAATGGAAATAGCCAGTTGATCATTTTAATATGTTCCTTAGTTGAGGATCAGGCCTAAATAAATGATGAATGAGTCCTTTACAGCAATAATTCTTCACACCCTTATTAATATGTATGGGAAGGACTGGTGTTGGAGTTTGGGTTTCAGGGTGGAGATCTGATTACTGCTTTTGAAGCCAAAAGCCTCTCATATGTGTTGGTATGTCAAGACAAAGCATCTACTCCCAGAATCTTGTCCTACATTTTCCTGTAACATCTTTGTTCCTGATTTGAAATAAGAAATAATGCTTTCCTTTTACCAAAAATATATATATATATCACAATCTAGACATCTTGGCATCTTCAGTTTCTTTTGTTTTCAGATGACCTGAGCTGTCTTGTAATCAACTTTTGCTGAGTCAAACACTGAATTTTATTGTTTTAAGTTCTGTATGTACATCAGTGAACCTCAAGTCAGGAGACTGAGATCTACCTGTGTGTCCTGAAGCCCTACTTCTCAAGGCTACAAACCCAGAGCTTCCCCTTTGCCACACACAGATACACTAGCATAGCCGCAAACAATCCCATGGATATTTATATCCATATCTTGCATTCACAAACCACACCTGGACGCCACCTACAAGCACTTGCAGACATACAAATGCGCCCAGCAACAGCACTGGTGTTCCCTACTCTAAGTTGGGGTCTTCTCTATCTGGACGTTCTCTCCCCTGAGGCTCCCCTGGCCCTCCCCACAACCTACCCCCCACCAACACACACCCAGTGACTTAAAACCTCTGAATAAATAAAACTGGTTATTACTCACAAAAGGAACATTCTCACCAGCTAGCTGCTTTGGAACTGGGGTTGTAAACCATTGTTTACTGTGATTACTTAACAACTCTTGGCTGTGACTGCTTGGTCAGTCAATCTTCTCATGAGCATGTGTGAGTGTTTACAGTACATCGCATGGTTTCCAATATATGTGTGTGTGATACGCATTCTCATTTAACTCACACTGGAGATCTCCATCTGTCAAACAAAACACCGGTGCCTGGTCTTGAGTGATGAGGGAGATAAATGCAGAAAAAAGGCAAATAAATATTGCAGATTCAGTTGAAATCATTAGGAAGAATCCATCAGTTAACTTTCACTGTCGTTTGCTTAATGCCTCTTACTGGGGTGACAGAAGAGAAGGAGGAACTTGAGATTTGGAGGTGATACTTTCCTCCTTTGATCTTTTTTTTCCCTTTTAATGAAAGAAAATCTGTGCTTGAGATCATTTTGAGCTTTTTAGTCCCGTCAAACAAAGTGACTTCCTGGGTTTTCACCAGCCTATAGATAAACAAGCCCACAAGGGCCCCTTTGTGGTATGGGCTAGGTCAGCTGCATTTTTCAGGAGCTCCTTAATGACAGTAGACAGTAGACAGTATCGCTCCCCCTTTGTTGCATGAGCCTTTACCTGAAGAGAGGAAGCAGCAGCCTCTAGTGAGTTGTGTCAGGGCCCCAGGATTTAGTGGCTGAATTGAAATTGAGATAATGGTGGTGGCCAATGGGAACTTTAAACAGCTGCAAGGCAGACAGTAGATAGAAGGATAAGAGTTTGTAACCAAAAGCTACTATCAGCTGAAAGAAGATCACAAACAGAACACAAACAGAAGTGGACGCTTTGAGAAAGAGAAAACCATGAATCTTTTGTTCATGCGAACTGGGTGGTGGCTCTCCGATAAAGGTGTTCAGCTTTGGTTTCTTGCTGTCCAGATAGTTACTGTTCACCAGGTGTCTCTTGCATTTGGTTTCTGGTTCACACAAAGGATTACGTTTTGAATCCTTATAAAAATGTGTTCCCTGAGGAAAGGCCAAGGGTTGCCTTTCTGGTATGACACTTGCCACATCCAAACTAAAGCATCCAGATAGAGACTTGGCCCCTGGTCACACTGGATTGTTATCAACTGGGTTATGTAATGTCCATCGAGGTCTCTTTGCCCAGAGTGCAGACAGATCAAGGTGAGGTGTTGAATGCTGACAGTGTGTGCTGATGTGACACTTTTCCTCGCTGATTTTTGCTGCTTTGATCTAAGAATTGAGATTTGTCAGAAAGCCTTATGGACATAGTTTTACCCACCAACCCTACAGACACTGTATTGTACCCACTGAAGGAGCCTCCTGCCATAGTACACACCAGGCCAGTTCAGAGGTTTGGGACACAGGGAACCTTTTTTAAAATTTTATGTTACTCTGTATTTTAGGTGTTTAATTGTGTTTCTCTTGCTTCCTTGGAGCAGTTCCAAAAATAAAAACATAAGTTTTGAGTTTAATGGTTATTACAAACATACATTCCTTACCCATTCTCCATTCATGTTCCAGAATGCACTTTATCCTTTGCATGACTCCATATGAATAAGAGTGATGATAAGGATGCAACTCCTCTCATCCATGCTGCCAACATTTGAGAGGCCTCTATTTGGTTGCTCATCTCTTCCTGAATGGAGTCAATGCTTAGATTGTCACTTAACCCCTTTTGTACCTAGTTCCTCCTTTTTCCACTCTTGCGTTCACTCTGTTTTCCTTGTGTTATACATTCACTCCCTGAAGCCCTTCCCACGTGACAGGGCCCACGTGCTTACCACTCCTTATTTGCCTGTCCTTGTAACAGCTTCTGCAGTGGGGCTTCTCAATAATGGCAGCACACAGGAATCACCTAGAGCTCCAAAGCCCAGGCTGCACTCAGAACAGTTAAAATCAGAATCTCTGAGGAGGGGGCCCCTATGTCAACATTTTCTAACTGGCCTAATTGCATTAAGTGTTTCTTAACATGATGAATAGAACTGGCCTCCTGAACCATTGATCCCCAGACGATCTACAAACTATTTTCCTGAACTCTTTTCAAACCTGCATAGTAACAAAACCCATACTTTGTATTCCTATATGAGCTATTAATGTAGGTAGAATGTAAAAGTGGGGCATTGCTTTGTTTTAAATTGAAACCAGCACACAGCTGCCTATCAACACCATTGATAATCTAGGGAAGATAAAGCTGAGGCCACATGCGATGTGGTCTATAAAACCTTGGATCTCTACTTAAATTTTTTTATGAGAACTTTATTTTTTCAAAGATTTGTTTATTTATTTGAAAGGCTGAGTTACAGAGAGGCAGAGAGGGAGAGAGAGAGAGAGGGAGGTCTTATGTCCGATGCTTCACTCCCCAATTGGCCGCAATGACCATATGCCAATCCGAAGCCAGGAGCCAGGAGCTTCTTCCTAGTCTCCCACGTGGGTGCAGAGGCCCAAGAACTTGGGTCATCTTCTACTGCTTTTCCAGGTCATAGCAGAGAGCTGGGTTGGAAGTGGAGCAGCCAGGACTCGAACCGCTGTCCATATGGGATGCTGGCACTGCAGGCGGCAGCTTTACCTGCTATGCCACAGCCTTAGTGGCATACTTAGTCTTACTTGATAAGGAATCTTTACTTGACAAAAGCCTAGGTGATTTGTATGCAAAATATTTTGAGAAATTAAGATTTTAGCGTTCTATTACAAATCTACAAATCCTAAATCTACAAATCCTAAATGGTTGATAACCACTGAAATACATTATTTGCATTCTTATTCTTTGCTCCACCCAAATAGATGTGGTTTCATTGAATAAAATTTAAGAAACTTGATATTAAAATTGGTAACATTGCTGAGATAAAGAAAGAAGCAGTAATCAAGTTTCAAGGGATATAATTTTTCATCTATTCCACATATATAAGATATTTTGGTTTTTTTCCATAATGAAAACACATAAGTGCATTTGTATCCCTTTAACTCTCCTGATGCTTATGAATTCTTCAGCTGAAGAATGAGAGCACAGGCCCATGTCGCTGAGGCTGCCACTGTGCAATATTTGCGTTTGGCTTCTGATACACGAATGACTTCTCAGACACGAATTGGACTTTAATAATGTAATCAAATATAATCTAATTTACTTTCTGTTTTTGGAAAAGAATAGAAAATGAAGTCAGAATTCACAGTAAGTTGTATTTTACCAAGAAACTTTTGACATTGTAGATATCTAAGAAATAGGGCCAGATTATATTGATTTGATGGAAACTCAAAACTTAACCCTCTGTACCCTCACAATTTTGTATTAACAGGTAAGAAATCAATCTATGAAAAACCATTGCTTCTCACAAAGAGAATTATATATTCATACTATCCAACCACCAAAGTATGAATATTATTTAATACATGTTCATTTTCATTCCAGGTCTCACGAGCAAAGGTAATTTTGCAATATGCACAATCACAAAGATAATGGGTTAGTAAATAGAAAAGGAAAAGAGAATTAAACATATCTTCATTATTGTCTCTGTTCTATTAGCAAATATTCATATTCAAAATCATATTTTTGAAGACTATGTTTGAAAACCCAAGAAGAAAGTATAATTACAACCTGAAACATGACTTGACCATGTATCTTATTGTGAAAATATCCTCAGGGCTACACATTTCACTCTAGAGACTCTGAAATGTCAATAACTTCACAAGAGACTGCATAATAGATGTTTGCTAATAATAGACCAAAAAGGGGGAAAAAGGAGTAAGCAAAAAGAATGAGTTAAGACAAGGAGGTGGGGCTCACAATGCTGAGATGTAAGGCAAACCTAGAAATAGGCACCAGTTTTCTCTATTAACATATGGGATCCTGTTGGATTTCAGAGCCAGGACACAGAAGGGAAAGGAAGTAACAGAAGACAAGGAAACATAAGCAGACAGAAGGGAAAGGAAGATGAGATAACCAAGAGGATAAGATTAAAGGATCAAAGGGTTAATAAAACGTGTTTTAGTATTGATGACTAAAATGGAAAAGCCTGGTATTATTAAGGCAGAAGATCAATGACATTTGGATAGCCAGGTAGTAGGGGATGCTCATGGACATGAGGCCCAGAAATACTGTGGAAAATATCTAGCAACTTGGGATATCAACTGGGATAGAGATATAAGAAAAAAGTTTGAGAAAAGGTGAATGGAAATCCTTGGATATCAGAATGGGAAATTTGGGTTTGAAAGGGATGATATGCAGAATTGTAGATTCTCAACAGGGAATCACATAGAGCACAATTTTAGGGCAATTAATCTGGCAGCTGCCTACAGGATTCATTAAAGAGATAAGAGATCAAAGGCAAAAAGACCAGCTCAGTGGCTGCTGCAGTAACACAGGTGTGAAGAGATAAGAGACTTAACTAGACAGTGGAAATGGAGAGTCTCAGAGATGAAGATAAGTGGAGAGAACTTGGTGAATGATTGGCTGGAAGACACTGGAAGGTTCAAAAATGACTCTAGATTTCAAACCCCAGTGGTTCCTTGGAGACTAATGGTGCCTCTAACAAAAAGAAAGTCTTTGTTTTCTATGGAGAAAAATAAAACCAAAGAAGTTACATCTCACATTACTCTGGTGTAGATCATCTCCTTGTTGGAAAATTCACAGTGGCAGTGATCTCTGACCAACTTAATGTAACTTGATCTTAAAATATATTCTTCACTGGAGTCTTGCCCTCCTCAATGATGCCAGGGAGATGAAGGCTGAGTTCCTTTGAATACTTTTCATCCAGTTCCTAGTCTCTGAATTATTACACTTCAATGAACCTGCTGGAGACTGTGTCTTCCCAAACTGTAGAGATGCCAAAAATAATAATAATTATTATTACCTTTTCAAAGGTAAAGCTAAAACAATGATTTTCTTTCTGGCAACCACAATAAGTTTACAAATAAATAGATGGAGAAGAGAAAGACAAGCAGAAATTTCCCTGCTAAGCAATCATGATGTTTACATGAAGTCATATGTTTAATTATTTGCCCTAGAGTATAATAATTTCCCATATTTATGGGAAATTCATTAAAAGGTGGCACATTGTGGTCCACAAATATTTATAAACAGCAACCACTATGATAATACTGTGAATCACAGAAACCAATATGAATTCAAATTTATGAGTTCATATAGATAAAAATTTATCCTAAAAGTATTATTACAATAATCTCTTGAGAAATTCAACTCCAATAACCAACTGGTTCCCAGGCAATAAAATTTCAAAGTAGTCAAATAATACCATAAGAGAGAATATGTGTACTTTATTGAATTATATTATAAACAGACTTGGAACTACATGACTTTCATTTTATTGAAAATGTTTAACTACAATTGAGAATGCTTTCATTTCTCCAAATTTATAAATGAACTAAATCACTGTGTTCCTCCAACTATTCATGAATTGTTCAAAATGGTCTCACAAAATGTACAAATATGTGGAAGATGTGAGAGAGTTGTTCATATCCTTAAAACTTAAGAAGGAAAAATGCTTATCCAAATACAGAATAGCAATGCTAGTCATGAAAACCTCATTCTTGATCATTCTGTTTAGTATAAGAATCCCTATAAGCCGTATTGTGCAACTGCAACGTTCTTTACACTTTTAGCTGTTTTTCCCTCTTAGTCACCCATGTTAATAATTGACATTATTATAGTCATCTCAGATATGGAATTAGCCAAGATCAATGGCTTATCTTTTGACTAACGCTTTCTTCCTTGTAGTTAATGGCTCATCAAAGGCATTCTCAAACAAAGATACAAGTTTATGTGATACATTGGCAAGGTATCATATGCAAGACATATAAAGGACCATTTTTTGATATAACAATAGCAAGAGTGATCTCATAGGTTCTCTAATCCCTACAGTAATGCCATTTATAAATTGAAGTTTCCTTTCAGAAGTGTGAAACAGATTGACAAATTGTTTCTCTTAAAAGAGGATATTTTCAGAGTTACCCCTTTGTACTTAAAAAAATTAGGAGAAAATGAACATTTTTTGGTTTTTGGCCATTGCCTATACGTAAAAGATTAATTTTTTGCTTGTTACCTTCCAGCTCTTTGCCACATAGACTATGTTGACATTACAGGATTATTTTCACAGTAAACATGCAATTCTGTTTTATTTTTACTTTACATAATGCTGGGTAGCATTCATTCTTGATCTTGCACGGTCTGCCCGGATCAAAAGTCTCAATCACCATAACTTTCTTATCTCCCTCTCTGGCCACACCTGGTGAGTCACCAAGTGCTTTTGAACCCTCTTATTTAATATCTCATGTTAGGCTCTTCCTCTCCATTTCCACTTTTGGAGGCATTCATATTTCTTACTCTAATGACTACAGTTATCTCTTACTTTCCCCCTAATCCTTCCAACACCCTGTTATCAGAGTGATCCTTCTATGGAACATCTATTATAAGTGTGTACAGTCAGGAGTCAGTACGTCACCCTCTTTCCAGAGGAACAGGTTTACATAGACATTAAAGATTGCTTGATGAGAGTAGGGCATTTCTCATAGGCGCATAGCTCAGTAGCCATCAATGAATGAAATTATCCAGACTTCAAGTATTTCCTTTGATATTCAACATGATTGAAGTCTGTGATGTTTTTGACCATGTCCCATTGATAGGAAAAGCAACTCAAAGACCAAGAGAGACAGTCAACCAGCCAACCAGCTTGAACAGCAGAATCTCCAATAACTGACATGTTTGCTAACCTCAACTCTTCCCTCCAGAGAACTTAGTTCAACATAATAAGCCTTGAAATTGCGATTAAAAACTTTCTTGTAAGTTGTAGTTGAATGTCACTTAGAGATACCATTGCAGAGACTCACAGTTAACAAGAATTGTGCCCCAGAGAGGTGACATCATGAGAATCCTTGGCCATTTTAGTCCTTTTGTTGACCTAACACAAAAGATGTTTGCACCCTCTGTTCTCTGTGATGGAAGCTTTGCTTTACCACTCATCAAAACCTACAGCAAACCTACTGAATGTATAGATTAAAGGATGTTTGGAGTGTAGAGAACCAGCAGTTCTGCAAGTCCCTATGACAAAAAAAAAAAAAAAAAAAAAAAAAAGGCAGTCTAGAGAGAAAGATGTAATTACAAATGGTTGAGAAACTACAGGAAGAATAACAACAAAAAACTTTTAAAGTAAAAGAAAAAATACCTCTCCCTGACTGTGAAATTTTTTCTCAAATAGTAAAACCAACCATTTGTAGAATACTTTACTGTTTATAAAATTCATCCACACAGATTTTCTCTGTTCATTTCCACAATAATTCTGTAACATATTGTGACTCTGCTGTATAAATGTGAAAGTTGACCCTCAGAGACATGAATCAATATATCCCAAAATCCCGAAACTAGTAATTGGCAGAGTCTTGACTTAAATTTGTATGCCCAATATGTAGGTGATTTTAGATGATCTAGAAAGTTGGGTAAAATTTTTTTCTCTATGATTTTACTATAAACTGTAAATATTATAAGGAACATAAAATGGGTACCATTTCCCACTTAATGATCACATTTCAGATTGTATTCCAAGATCATAATTAAGAGGTGTTATTTGTCTGAATTGTGGGAAAGTCCATTTCTATTGTTAATGTGTTTTATTTTGCTATGCATGACTTGCTATGCAAGTTCTGTGTGGTGCTTCCATCACATTGTTGATGATTGTTTAAAGGCCAAGACCATTGTTGGGAATATTCTCTGAGAATGTGCCATCTGTCACATATCAATACTGCTTTGAAAGAATGAAGATGTTATATTCAACAATGTATCAGGAACAAAATTCGTTGCCCTGTTGTTTTGTGAGTGTGTGTACACACACACACACATAACAATAATATTAAAGATTTCAAAATAAGGGTGACTTCTCTTAAGTATTTCTGTTTTGAGGAATGGAACAGTTTACATTTCTTGGAGCTGAAATTCACTGACAATCTAGCACTCATTTTTTAAATTTTTATTTATTTATTTATTTTTGACAGGCAGAGTGGATAGTGAGAGAGAGAGAGACAGAGAGAAAGGTCTTCCTTTGCCGTTGGTTCACCCTCCAATGGCTGCTGCGGCTGGTGCACCGCGCTGATCCGAAGGCTGGAGCCAGGTGCTTCTCCTGGTCTCCCATGGGGTGCAGGGCCCAAGCACTTGGCCCATCCTCCACTGCACTCCCTGGCCACTGCAGAGAGCTGGCCTGGAAGAGGGGCAACTAGGACAGAATCCGGCGCCCCAACCGGGACTAGAACCTGGGGTGCCGGCGCCACAGGCGGAGGATTAGCCTACTGAGCCGTGGCGCTGGCCTAGCACTCATTTTTAACCACCTTTTGCCTAAGCAAAATTTGAGATTTTCTCCCTTTTTTTCCTGAATAGTTTAATAGTCAGAAGACAAAACCACAAATTGTTACCTGGCTTTAGATAATAATTTAAAATCAGTAGAACCCATTATATTTACAAATCCTTGTTGTTATTTCCTTTAATCATGAAACAACTTTATCAGATATAAATTATCTCCATTGTCCAAATGTCTAAGCTAATGTCTACTGACTTGGCCATGGTCACACAGCTACCATTATGGTTTGAACTTGAGACTTCCCATTCCGAATCTCTTCGCTAATTTACAGATACTGAGCTGTGTACACACAAACTCCCTTTGTGACTTGCAAAAAAAGAAAGGGGGGCGATAATAAAGAAACACTTAAAAAACAGAGCTGTATAGTTATTTTTATTACTTTCTGATAAGTATACAATAGAACTATATTTTACATGTATACAGTTTCTTATATTACATAGTAATGTTTACCTGACACCTCTCTGCTTAACTATTGCATTGTCCAAGCATATAAGTAGAGAATGCCCAGCTGCCTGAATAGGCTTGATTGATATAATATATGAGCCTTTTGTTTACTCACTGAATAGGCACAACTTGTACCCTGCCAGCTACTTGCCCACAATCTTAACATTGTTCTGTAAGAACCACCTGTATGAGTGACTGGATAATTAATTCCATGCTCTGGTTTAGCCTTGGGATCTTCTGTTAAGATTAAATCAGGGGGCCAGTGCTGTGGCACAGGAGGTGAAGCTGCCACCTGCAGTGCCTACATCCCATATGAGCACCGATTCAGGTCCCGGCTGCTCCACTTCCGATCCAGCTCTCTGCTGTGGCCTGGGAAAGCAGTAGAAGATGGCCCAAGTCCTTGGGCCCCTGTATCCATGTGGGAGACTCGGAAGAAGCTCCTGGCTCCTGGCTTCGGATTGGCGTAGTTCCAGCCGTTGCAGCCATCTGGGGAGTGAACCAGCAAATGGAAGACCTCTCTCTCTCTCTCTCTCTCTCTCTCTCTCTCTGCATCTGCCTCTCTGTAACTCTACCTTTTAAATAAATAAATAATTCTTTCAAAAATAAAAAAATATCAAATCAGATACTGAAACACGGAGTAGAATGGTGGTTTCCAGGGCTGCTGGTTCAGGGGAGATGTTGGTTAAACTGTAAAAAGTCTCACTTACACAGAATGATAAGTTCTGGTGATCTATTGGAGAGCATGCTGGCTATAAATAATAACAATGTCTTGTATACTTGAAAATTGCTAAGAGATTAGATCATAGGTGTTCTCATCACAAAAATATGATGAGTGAGTATGGGAGGTGATGGATATGTTAATTAGCATAAATTCATAATTTCATAAGGTTCACATATATCAAAACATCACATTATACACCATAAATATATGCAATTTTGTTTGTAATTATACCTTAATAAAGCTGATGGGGGAGATAAAACCAGATAATGCGTTTGAGCGTGAACTACATACCACTCTCTAAATTAGGGTTGGACCACTGCGGCCAGGTGGATACAACCTGGCAGTGCAATTAGAAGGTACGCCATTCCTGCTGAACACTGGCCTCTCCACTTTTTACTTGTTGAACTCTATTTAGAGGAGCATTAAGCCTGTGGTTATAAGGTAAATTTAAAGTGTTATCATGGCCGGCACCACGGCTCACTAAGCTAATTTCCACCTGCAGCGCCAGCAGCCTGGGTTCTAGTCCTGGTTGGGGCGCCGGATTCTGTCCCGGTTGCTCCTCTTCCAGTTCAGCTCTGTACTATGGCCCCGGGAAGGCAGTGGAGGATGGCCCAAGTGCTTGAGCCCTGCACCTGCATGGGAGACCACTAGTAAGCACCTGGCTTCTGGCTTCGGATTGGCGCAGCGCGCCGGCTGTGGTGGCCATTTGAGGGGGTGAACCAATGGAAGGAAGACCTTTCTCTCTGTCTCTCTCTCACTGTCTAACTCTGCCTGTCAAAAAAAATTAAAAATAAGTACAGTGTTATCACAAAAATTAATAAAGAAAAAAGGAAGAGGGGAAGGGAAGGAGGGAGGTACCATTGTATTCTTGGAATTGTATCTGTGAACTGCACGAAATCTGTTCTCTGTAAAAGATTAAAAAAAAGGAATACCATTTATTGGGAGCCTTTTCTATAAATGTACTCCAACATTTACACCTAACTTTAAGGTTTTCCATTTTTAAGACTTTTGAAAGCCACTTGTTGGCCGGCGCCACGGCTCACTAGGCCAATCCTCCGCCTTGCGGCGCCTGCACACCGGGTTCTAGTCCCAGTCAAGGCGCCGGATTCTGTCCCGGTTGCCCCTCTTCCAGGCCAGCTCTCTGTTGTGGCCAGGGAGTGCAGTGGAGGATGGCTCAAGTGCTTGGGCCCTGCACCCCATGGGAGACCAGGAGAAGCACCTGGCTCCTGCCTTCGGATCAGCGTGATGCGCCACCGGCCGCGGCGGCCATTGGAGGGTGAACCAACGGCAAAAGGAAGACCTTTCTCTCTGTCTCTCTCTCTCTCACTGTCTACTCTGCCTGTCCAAAAAAAAAAAAAAAAAGAAAAGAAAAGAAAGAAAGCCACTTGTAGTTTTGATGCATAAGCAACCAGCAAAAATCAGCCAATATGTTAACTAAAATGCAGACACTAATATTATAAAGTTTCCTTTCTTTAATGAGTGCCATAGTTAAGGAGAGTTTACATATGTGCTTCACTTCTAGTCAAACAAAAACAATCACGTCTTCCTCCCCTAATGAGGTCGTACCTCATCTGAACATGGGCCCAGAGCATTATTGCTGTAGAAAGAGGAAAGAGATGGTGTTGAGTTGGCCTAAACATTTCCAGCTCCCTTTGTTGTCAGATCCTTGAGATGTTTCTGCTGCCTATGATGATAATTATTCTGCTGGAAATTTAATTGTGTGTGGGCTATGACACTCAGCCCTTAAAATTTTTTCCAAGTCATCTTATCTCCGTTATTATCAAAAATTGGCCCAGGGTTGGCAAGGCATGGTTTGTTCCCATTCAGTAAGTAGAAGTAGGAACCAGAGGACAATTGCCATGACATATGTGACCAAAAGTAAAGAAGCCGCTTTCCAGAGAGATTAGCTCCCTACCACAGAGAATTCTCTCTATTTCTAAATTGTTTAAATTTGGTTTGCAAGGGATTATTTTGTGATCCTGGTGTGCTTCCTGCATCTGTTTAGTCTTAAATGCTTCCGAAAACATTTTTTGAAATCCTCTCGTGATTTTCTAATCCTTTCTAATACATGGACTGCTTAAAATGCAACTCTCCTTTTTTTAATCCCAGCTTTGAAAATGCAAACAAATATGTGAGTCTTAAAAACAGATTGGGAAAAAAAGTGAGGGCTGTTGTCAGCATAGCTGAGTCAAGGTGGTTCTGTTGTTCATACACCTTGGGGAAAATTTCAGACTACATGCATTTTGTCACTTCCATCAGAAAAAGTTAAGATGTTTTAATTACAGCCACTATTTATGCTGGACTGGGACAAAATACAAGTATCGCACTCCCTCTGCTGGCTCTGATGCTGCAATGGCTCATTAACCAGATCTATTCTTAGACGTATTTCCTCCTTTAGGAAAAGAAAAGGGGGAGTATAGAAAAAGGAAGCAGACGCTGGAAAGCTGTTCATTTTATTATTCATTTAAAAGTGTCAAAAAAAAAAGAAAAAACAAGAAAGCCAACACTTTTCAGGCTTTTCATTCAGTGCTAACAAAGAGGAGGGACCGCTTCTCCTCTCCCTGACACGTGTCTGTAACAGCCTTCAAAAATAGCTCACACTATGTTCACCAATCTCCCTAGCTAGAGTTCACGGACCATCTTGTGAACACTCACCCTAGAGTGTCTGTGCATAGGACCCAGGCTCCAGCTGTGGCTCCAACATAGGTTTTTACACAGGAAAAATAAAGTGAATTAAGCCCATTAAAAAAAAAAAAATTTCTCAAGTCCTTTCAAAGACTGACGTAACCTTTTCTCAGAATTTAATAAATAAACTAGTCGAATAGGTTCAAAAGTGTCCAGGAATGCAAAGGCATTCTTTTGGCTTCGAGTAGAAAGGAAGCAGGAGGTTGTCTGCCTGCTGGTGTCAGAAAGGAAAGCTAAAAGATCATCATGCTGCAACCTTATACCCCAGGGGAGGCCACTTCCGTGCATGAACACATGCTACACACAAGCCTGGGAGAAAGTCCCGGCACCCTGCAGTTTTAGAGCTAGGGAGACTGAGAAGCAATGGTTCTACCCTTGGCCCAGGCGAGCCTATCAGGAGAGGAAACTGCTACAGATGTCAAGAACTCTGAGTAGCCCTGGCTCTGTTTCACTCTTGCTGGTTGGCATGCATTAGGATTCCCTGGGAAGTCCATGTTCCCCCTGGGCTTTACTCTCTTGTCCATTCTTGTTTGCTTGCTTCCCTAGGCGACTGGATGCCAACCACATCAGCTACGTGCCTCCCAGCTGTTTCAGTGGCCTGCATTCCCTGAGGCACCTGTGGCTGGATGACAACGCTTTGACAGAAATTCCTGTCCAGGCTTTCAGAAGTTTATCGGCATTGCAGGCCATGACCTTGGCCCTGAACAAAATACACCACATACCAGACTATGCCTTTGGGAACCTCTCCAGCTTGGTAGTTCTGTAAGTTTTATTGATTTTGCTCTCTTTTAACAGTTTCTAAATTCACCTGGAGACCTTGGCCTTTAAATGCTGACCCTTCAAAACTTGAATGGGGACATTTTAAAGGATGAAAACCCACTGAGCCCTTGCCCAAAATGCCTCATAAATGTTTCAATTGTGTGAATGACTTAAATGACATTTATCGAGCACCTGCTAAGTGCCAGGCACTGTTGGGCATACAAAGATAATAAAATATGACTTCTGCCTTAGGAAAGCCCATTGTATATTGTGTAGGTAATCACTACGCTATACAATTGGTACAATAACCAAAGATAATAAAAAGTCAGTATTTTTTATGATTGCTGGTTCAGGACAAATTGGAAAATGCCTCTATTGTTTAATTTAATTGTATTTATGAATAATATTAATAATATCTAATAAGTACTTCTTGAACCAGGGAAAGAAATTCAGGGAGTACTCATCCTTGATGGTGAGTTATACATTCGTACAGCTTTTTCCCTATTATGTCTCAATTTCGTTGATTTAGTAAAGCAAAATGATTCTTGAATAAGTAACAGTTTGAAAAATAGTCTTTAAGAGTATAACTGATGTGGTGTAATATTATGGCCAATTAATGCCATTTTCAGAGATCCAACTATGCTTTTTCACTTGTCCCTTTTAAATTCATTTCCCCAAAATCCCTCTGGGAGCTGGTCCAATTTTCAGTTGTATATTCAGCTGCTCTCATTGGCTCTGGACTGATTTACCAATTGAGCCAAAGATGATAGTCATACAGACTAATACTGTGTCAAGATAACTAATCTCATGCAGCCAAAGAAATCTGATCACCTTTCCCTGTCACTGAAATCATTGTTTCCTGCTAGCGTATGGCCCGCCCCTGGGAACGCAGCCTTTATAAGAATTCAGTTTTAACAGAAAATGTGCTTGAGCACACTGAGAATTTTCCCTCCTTTCCATGCGTCAATAATGGTCAATATCTCTGTTTCACATTCTGTATCGTAAAATCAAACTGCGCAACTTATATTGAAAACTGTGCTAAAAAAATGAATTTTTCTTAAATTAATCATGATGTTCATGTTATTCTATGTACCCTGATACCGCAAACCTAATCAGTCAAACTGCAACTGTCATTTAAACTCTATAGAATGGAATCATCTCTGGTATGAGTAAAAGGGGCACACAGACTTTTTTTTAAATGTTCATTTCTTATGATTGGTACATTGTTTCATATGAGTTTCTCTGGATTTCAGTAATTAAAATGTTGTGCCTGAATTTGCCAAGTGTCTCATGAGTGTCTGTAATGTGCTTGGGCAGGCATCTCCATAACAATAGAATCCACTCCCTGGGAAAGAAATGCTTTGATGGACTCCACAGCCTAGAGACTTTGTGAGTTGACCTTTTATTTGTTTCCCTTTTTTCAGTGTTTTCATGAATATTCTGAAGGAATCAAAATTGCCTTAAAGCCAAAACTTGCTGTTAGGTTTGGTTAATTGTCCGAGCTTTAAGCTGATATTTCCAATGGCCTTATCTTATATACAGATATACACACACCCACACTCACTCACAGACACAAACATACACAAAAGCTAAACAATAGAAAAAGACATAAGTAAAGAATAAATCTAAGATTTTGTTTCCAGCTAACTAGAGTGGTAAGTTAGTTAGAATCATTGTAAGTTAAATGAGATGTTTTCTACTGAACAGTGACTGCTTAGAAACAGGTATTCTCCATCCAGGATCAGTCCCGTGTTGTCACTTAGGCTTATGACTGGTGCATGGCCTTCTCCCTGCTGAATGAGAGGATGCAGACTAGGCAAATGCTCAGTCTGCATTCTGAGATGAGCATCCATCCCGTTAGGAAACAGCAAGGGTTCATGCTAATGTAATTCAAAACACTGGAAAATAATAATTGTTCCCAATTATTGAGTATATCTCAAATATACCTACAACCAAACATTGTACCAAGCACTTGACATATATTGTTTCAATAGTTTTACAACCATTTTATGAGAACTGCTATTACCATCTTAGCTTAGGCTTTAGAGAATTTAAGTTATTTTACCATACATATCTAATTTGTAGCAGAACTGGGATTCACTTTCTTCTCCAGTCGGATTCTGAAATCACTGTTTATCACTGTATCCTTCTTCCAAAGAATAGGTCAAAAGTTCAGTTCCTAATTAGTATCTCTAGTCGAAATAGAGCCCAGCCAGCTGACCATAGCCAGACTCTATCCTAGAGCTACAATGGAAGTTTTTGAGGACCACACCTGGGCCCCAGGCTTTTTCCAAGGAAGGAGCTTCTCTTCATTGCCCTATTGAGTAAGAGAAGTATAATGAGAGTAGGTTGAAAGGCAAGGAGGATCCTGAGTGCACTGGGACAGAACACTTAACGGCATCTGTGCTCTCGTTCCTACCGCCATATTTTTAATACTCAATTGCCATCAACCTCATAGAGCCACTGAATCTACAATGCTGGCTCTGACCCAGAGGACAAAAAAATATCACCAAAAACTACTTCTCATGTGCCTTTGGGGCTGTTGTTCATTTGCATATAGAGCTTAGCAACTTGTACATGGTGGATGTAGCCTCTAACCTGATCCAGGTCCACTAATTTCCCAAGGGATCATCTGTTATGGGCTGTCTTCTTGTAGCCAATGCACACTAATAGCTCTCCTTCCAGTGTTATTTAAATCGCTATGTGTTTCCTCTTAGGTATCAAAGATGAACTTGTCCAGGCAGGACCTTGATGCCAACTTAATGACACAGACAAGCAGTTCCCACGAGCTGCAAGGAAAAAAAATAGAACTATCTTATCTCCACAGGGCTGGGCTGGGGATCTTAGCAATGGAAATCACCTTTTGGTCCTTTCCAACATGACAACAGCAACAAAAAACAAAATGGGCTTTGATGGCTATGTCCATAATAGTCTTTCTTTCTAACCAGTACTGGGTGAGGATCCAGGCTTGCATATAAATAACATAGACCAAAACATTTCAGGGCAAAATTTCATGTGTCTTATTGTCTCCCCTCCACCTTGCCCAGGGCTACAGAGGATCAGTAAATTGGTTATTCCCAGCCTCTTCCTTTCCCTCACTAGAAATCCAAGTAATTTATAAGGGCCCAATCCTCGTTTAATCAAAACAGAGCATCTGGAGAGATTTACAAACAGGAAGAAATCTGTGTCCACAAAAGACAGAGTTTCCTGCCTGCCTTATAGCTTAAGGATGGATTGTGCCAGGCAAGTAGGAATCTTGATTCATGTTTAACTCACTCAAATTATCTCTCTTAAAATTAAGTAGCAATTCTCCACAGAGGAGGATCTAACCACATCTGATTGTCTGTCCAAAAGGTTTCTCTGTGTCATCTGGGAAATCTGCCATTCCCAGGCACCAGGAGGCTATTACTTTTTTATATGTTGATGCTGATATAAGGTAGAATACATCTAGAAAGCTCTTGTGAGTAATGGAATTGAAAAGCCATTTGTGTCATAACAGAGGAATCAATGACTGTGAGATTGTTTGGCTGATCCGTTTCTGTGTGTGAGGGACAAGGGAGAGCCTTGCCTCAGAGGCCAAGGGTAGCATCTACTTCTGATCTGAATCACCCTGAGGAAATTCTGCATCAGCTATCCTTCCTGAGGGGTTCTGTATCACCTGTGCCTCTCCAGAAGCAGGTCTCATCATGCACTTTGGGCTGGGAGAGATGCAGGTACCCCATTGGAGTCAGGAACAAAGCAGCCCTACAAGATGTCCTGTCTCCAAAAGGACGAAGGGAGGAACATGAAGGGGAATGTGATCCAAGGGCCCAATATCCGCAAGTACAAACTGGCAAACTGGAGAGCCAAGCTCCCATGCAGAGCTCCATCGACAAGCTGTCCACACTCCACCAAGCATCCCTCCTGCTTGGATGTTAAAACTGCTACAGTCTTCTCCACACAAGGCTCCCTGTGCATGGAGCCTTGGCTCTGAAATTTCTCATGGTCAATCTAATGTCCATTTAAATGTAGATCCTTGTGGGATGTTGGCAGTCAGTAAACCAAGAAAAACCTCTTCCATAAAGGGAAGGCATGAGAATGTTCATCAATGACAAGATTCTCTGGGAAACCATATTATCATTCCTTGTAAACAGATGTTGTGACGCAGGGGGTTAAACCACCACCTGAAACACCAGAATCCCATGTGGGCACTAGTTTGAATTCTGGCTGCTCCACTTCCAATCTAGCTCCCAGCTAATGCCCCTGGGAAAAGCATCAGAAGATGGCACAAATACGTAGGCCCCTGCCACCCACAGAGACCTAGATGAAGCTCTTGGTTCCTAGCTTTGATCTAGCCCAGCCCTGGCTGTTGTGGCCATGTTGGGAGTGAACCAGCAGATGCAAGATCTCTCTCTCTCTCTCTCTCTCTCTCTCTCTGTCTCTTTGTGTGTCTCTGTCTGTAACTCTGACTTTCAAATAAATAAATAAATCTTAACAAAAATTATTTGAAGTGTATATGAGTTTTTGAATGAAAAACTTAAAATACTCTCTACTCATTTCCAGAGATTTAAATTACAATAACCTTGATGAGTTTCCCACTGCAATCAAGACACTCTCCAATCTTAAAGAACTGTAAGTATTTAGGGTAATTTTAATGAGATAATTTTATTTTGTGTGAATTTATTTTAAAATATGTTGTTATTGTACATGATATGACTTGGTAGACTATTTTAGAGGTTCATATAAGTAATGGTTAACAGTACTGGAAATATATTTTAACTGATTCTATCACCAGCTACTATTAGCTAATATTATAATGGGTTTATCTAATGTATATAGTTTAGAGAAATGTACATATTTCTCTTTTCCTAAGATATGTATACTCTTCCAGAATTTATATGCTTTATAGATTTGTGGTAAAATTTAGTTATTTGTTGAACATTTCTAAGAATGCAAACATTTCTAAGTTGTATAAGTCTAAAATTGGATGAGTAAAATTGTATGTGCCCTGTACAGTACTGGATATTCCAAATATGTTATTTAATATTCTTTATAATATGGTCCATGAATCGTATTTATTTAAAAAATGATTTTTACTAGAAAAGCTAATTATCAGCCATTACATATATTGTCTTTTATATGAGAAGATTGGATTAGCTTTACTTTGCTCTTAAAAATATAAATAACATATGTAAGGAATGTTCTAACACTTGGAAAGGAAAATAAACCTTGAACCTTGTTCCATTGACAGTGGAAAATAAGACCTATAGCCAAAGGAGGTAGACAGGAGAGGCTGTTTATAAGGAATACCTCCGGGGTTCTGCCTCAGAAGGCAGCTCAAAGCCTGCTCCTCAAAGCCCCGGGACCACACAAGCCCAGCAGTCATTGGCTCTGCCCCTCTGCCCTTCAGAGACATTAGCACCAACAGATGAGAAGGAGTCGCTGAGCTGGGTGCCTGCCTTAGACTCAGGAAATTGTGTCCAAATAAGGAGATTACTAAAATCTCTACTTCGCTGCAGCTTAAGTCAATTTTCTCTTCTCCTCCCTTTAAATGGGGTCAGGAGGAGTGATCGTAATCCTCTCTCCACAGATAGTTCCCACTCGCTCAGGCTGCCGGACAGAGGTGCTCCACTGGATATTAAGATGGACTTTCTTTTTATGACATTAGACAGTACATTTCTATAAAGTGCAATTATTATTTTCAGACCCTTTATTCCTCTTTAAAGAAGACAGTATGTGATTTCCTTCTCTCCTAGAGAGTAAATGAGGATACATACGATTCAAGATGAGTAGAGGAATTTTACCTTGTCCTCTGGTTACTAAAGGTGCTTGTTATTGCCACAGGATGGAGGGGAATTGTTAAATAATAAATATATTTCTATAAATTGTTTTTTCTCTCCTTCTAGAGGATTTCATAGCAACAATATCAGGTCTATACCTGAGAAAGCCTTTGTAGGCAACCCTTCTCTTATTACAATGTAAGTGACCATAGTGCTTTGGTTTTTCCAGCCAAAATACAACGTATCTTGTGCCTTTAAGTATGATCAATGAATGTTCTATATTTGCCTGAGTTTTGTCTCATCAGTGTAAGGATCTATGCAGAGACGTGCATGGAGGTGGTTTTGTCTGGTTTTGGCAGATTCTTTTTATAGGATCTATGACGTGTGTTGCGTTATGCTCGATATCTTCAGATGCCTGTCTCATTTCACAATAATCTCATGAAGTCTTTTGATTATCTCTATTTTCTAAGGAATAAAACTGATTTTTAGAATGTCAATATCAAGTACACACAGTCCTTTAGGAACCTAAGTATACTAGAAATATAAATGTTATATACAACCTGAGGAGCTAACAACAGATTTCAGCCTAAATTGGTGGTAGAGGTGCAGAAAAAATTATTTCATGCTAAGTCTATATTTCCATTCATCATTAAGCCTAAGCATTGAGTTCACAGTTATACAAACTAGAATGTAATTTAGGAAAGTCATAGGTGTTCCATAAAGGTATATTTGAGAATTTACATGCTGTACAAGAATAAAATAGCAATACAACAGCAAAGAATAATTTTATGTTTCAAATTTAGCACTGACTGAGATTGATGATATTTGGAAGCTGAAAATATACACGTATTAGGCTGGCTCACACCTGTGCAAAGTATGTTTGAGGCATAGCATTGACCTAGGGGTCACATGTGTTCTCACTCTCCAATGTGGAGGAAAAGAGTTGTACAGAATTCTGGGGCACTCTTTGGTAGATGCTGAGTGCTGTGGCAACTTGATTGAGGGGCCGCCCAGAACCACGTGGCATTTGTCACAAATGAGCTGGAGTTCCAATGAGCCCTGACAACTGTAAAAACAAACAACACAACACAAAACAAAACTATTCAGTGTTTCTTAAATGCTCTGGGAATATATTGCCTCACCAGGGGCTGGCACTGTGGCTTAGCAGATAAAGCCACCGCCTGTAGTGCCAGCATCCCATCCCATATGGGTGCCAGTTAGAATCCAAGCTGCTCCACTTCCGATCCAACTCTCTGCTATGGTCTGAGAAAGCAGTAGAAGATGGTCCAAGTCCTTGGGCCCCTGCACCCACATGGGAGACCAGGAAGAAGCACCTGGCTCCTGGCTTTGGATCAGCTCCTGCTGTTGCAGCCAATTGGGGAGTGAACCAGCAGATGGAAGATCTTCCTCTCTCTCTCTCTCTCTCTCTCTCTCTATCTCTCTCTTTCTCTCTGTCTCTCCTTCTCTCTCTCTATCTCTCTCTTTCTCTCTGTCTCTCCTTCTCTCTCTCTCTCTCTATCTCTCTCTTTCTCTCTGTCTCTCCTTCTCTCTCTGTATAACTCTTTCAAATAAATAAATAAATCTCTAAATATATATATATATACACCAATAAACATTCATCATCATCATCGTTAGGGAGATTTACATATTAAGAGGTTAGCAAATTGCATTGTCTTTCACCCTCCTTTCAGGCCCAGTGCTGCTGATCTGCTAAAACTCCCTGGGGAGGACCGACAGCACCCACTTTCTACCTCAAGCTCTCCCTCTCCCTGCCTTGTCATTTGTTTCCTTTTCTCTCTCTCTCCCACTCTCTCTCTCTCTCTTTCTTTAAGACTTATTTATTTATTTGAAAGGCAGAGAGAGAGAGAGAGAGAGAGATTGTCCATCCACTGGTTCACTCCCCAAATGACCACAATGGTCTGAGTTGGGCCAGGCTGAAGCCAGAAGCCAGGAGCTTCTTCCAGATCTCCCACATGGGTGCAGGGGCCCAAGCACTTGGGCCATTCTCCACTACTTTCCTAGGCACATTAGCAGGGAGTAGACTGTAAGTGGAGCAGCCTGGACTCCAACCTGTGCCCATGTGGAATGCCGGCATCACAGGCAGAGGCTTCTATACCCACTGCACCAGCCTCTCTGCCAGCCATTACATTCTGATTTGCACTGGTTTCCTTCCCTCTCCCATTGACACAATCATCTCCCTGGAAGCTCACATCCATCCTGTGGCTCTCTTGCTGTGAACCATACATTCACAGCCTGTTTACACTGTATGCAAAACCCCTTACCCTGACATTCACAGCTCCCCACAACATGGCCTAAGCCAGATGTCCCAAACTGTTCCCCACAGTTGTCTTCATTTGTCCTCTGCCATAAACTAGACCAACTATGCTATGTTCATGGAACAAAGCTCTTTCCTGATTTCCTTTGTTCCTTTGATCCCACCCCCTTGCTGCTGTACTTGTTGAAATTGTCTTCTAGGGCCCATTCCAAATGTCATTTCAGGAAGTTTTTCTTAATCTCCCTCTAGCATGTGAAAGAGCTCCTTCTTGAAAACATTGAAACTCCTTATTTGTAGATGTGATACTTCTGTCTTACATATACAGGCATATTTATTCATATTTCCCAGTCCGATGCATACATGTACATGAACACAATTACTTACATATAGGTATACAGTGGAGCTAAAAGACAGTGCAATATTATTTAGAAAAGTCCATTTTAAAAAATTTTTTGTTGTTTAATTTGAGAGGCAGAGAGAGAACTCCCATCCACAGGTTCACACCCCCTCCCCAAATGCCCTCAAATAACTGAAATGGCTAGGGACCAAGACTGGGAGCCAGGAACTCAATTCTGGTCTCTTGCAGGATAGCAGGAGCCCAACCATTTGTGCCTCCCACTGTGCACATTAGCATGGAGTCAGGACTTGAAGCTGAGAACCCAACCCAGGCACTTTGATTTGGGATGCAGGTGTCCCAACTAGCATCATAATGGCTAGGCCAGAAAAACATAAGGCCTATACAAGGATATTTTAAATAGTTCATGTGAAAATATTGAATTAAAAGATAATGCATATTTTCCATGAACTTTTAAAAAAAGATTTATTGTATTTATTTGAAAGGCAGTTACAGAATAAGAGAGGGAGAGAGAGAGAGATCTTCCATTGGCTGGTTCACTCCCAAATGGCCACAAGCACTTTATCAGGGATCGGGATCGGAAATGGAGCAGCCAGGCACTTGCTAGGCTAATGGCCAGGGAAAAGCAGCACAGTGCTTGTGCCCTTGTACCCTGCGGGAGACATGGATGGAGTTCTAGACTTCTGGCTTCTACCTGTTCCAGCCCCAGCCATTGAGGGCATTTGAGGAGTGAACCAGAAGATGGAAGGAAGATTTCTCTGTCTCTCTCTCTCACTCTCTTTCTGCCTCTCCTTCTCTTTGTAACTCTGCCTTTCAAGTCAATAAATAAATCTAAAAATATGTATACTTGCTGAATTTAATGGTATTAGCAGGCTATCTCAGATAAGAAGTATATGTGGGGGCCTGCACTCTGGTGTAGCAAGTAAAGCCACCGCCTGCGGTGCTGGCATCCCTTATGGGCACCAGTTCGAGTCCTGGCTGCTCCACTTCTGACCCAGCTCTCTGCTATGGCCTGGGAAAACAGTAGAAGATGACCCAAGTCCTTGGGCCCCTGCACCCATGTGGGAGACCCAGAAGAAGCTCCTGGATCCTGGCTTCAGGTCGGTGCGGCTCTGGCCGTTGCGGCCAGTTGGGGAGTGAACCAGTGGATGGAAAATTCTCTCTCTCTGCCTCTCCTTCTCTCTCTGTGTAACTCTGACTTTCAAATAAATAAATAAATCTTTAAAAAAAAAAAAAGAAGTACATATGTGGGGCTCTGTTGACTGACAATTCAAATAATATTACATTCAAAACATCTGTAAAACGAAACTAATTTTTAATTTATTCATTTGCATTTTATTTGAAAGCCAGAGAGAGAGAATTTCCATCCACTGGTTCATTCCCCTAATGCCCACAATAGTCAGGGTTGGGCAGGCAGAACTCAATCCAGACTCCCACATAGATGAAGGGACCCAAGTACTTAAGCTATCATCTGAAGCCTCCTAGAATATGCATTTTTTATTTTTTTACAGGCAGAGTGGACAGTGAGAGAGAGAGAGGCAGAGAGAAAGGTCTTCCTTTACCGTTGGTTCACCCTCCAATGGCCGCTGCGGCCAGCCAGGAGCCAGGTGCTTCTGGTCTCCCATGTGGGTGCAGGGCCCAAGGACTTGGGCCATCCTCCACTGCACTCCCTGGCCACAAGCAGAGAGATGGCCTGGAAGAGGGGCAACCAGGACAGAATCCAGCGCCCCGACCGGGACTAGAACCTGATGTGCCAGCACCGCAAGTGGAGAATTAGCCTATTGAGCCGCGGCGCCGGGCCCAGAATATGCATTAACAGGAAACTATGTCAGAAGCAGAGGAGCCCAGACTGGAACCAGGCACTTTGATATGGGATGTGAGCACCCAAGGAACAACTCAACCAAACACACATGACCCAAAAATATCTTTTTAAAGATTTACTATGTATTTGAGAGGCAGAGTTACAAAGAGGGAGAGGGAGAGAGAGAGAGAGAGAGAGAGAGAGAGAGAGAGAATTTTCCATCTGCTGGTTTACTCCCCAAATGACCATAATGGCCAGAGCTGGGCCAATCCAAAGCCAGGAGCCAGGAGCCTCCTCTAGATCTCCCACATGAATGCAGGGGCCCAACCACTTAAGCTGTCTTCTACTTTTTTCCCAGGCCATAGCAGAGAGCTGGATTGGAAGTGGAGCAGCTGGATCTTGAACCCGTGCCTTTATGGAATGCTGGCACTGCAGGTGGCAGTTTTACCTGCTAAGTTGGCCCCATCCCAAAAATATTTTTTAAAAAGATTTATCTTATTTATTTGAAAGACAGAGTTACAGAGAGAGGTAGAGACAGAGAGAGAGGTCTTCCTTCCACTGGTTTACTCCCCTGATGGTTGCAATGGCTGGAGCTGTGCTGATCCAAAGCCAGGAGCTAGGAGCTTCTTCCGGGTCTCCCACATGGGTGCAAAGGCTCAAGGACTTGGGCCATCTTCAACTGCTTTCCTAGGCCACAGCAGAGAGCTGGATCGGAAGAGGAGCAGCCAGGACTAGAACTGGCACCCATATGGGATGCTGGCACTTTAGGCCAGGGCGTTAACCCACTGTGCCACAGTGCTGGCCCCCAAAAAAATATTTTAAGTGCTAATATCTTCCTTTAAGAACAGTAATTAATTCAAGGAAATTATAAATTAGAAAAACCCCTGAGTAGCTCATTTTCAAAAATTTGAAGAGCCTCTTGTGGATTTTATGGTAACATTTGACTAGCAGAAATAAACTTTAATGGAGAGAGATAAGGGCTGGCACTGTGGCATAGCCAGTAAAGTTGCCACCTGCAGTGCCAGCATCACAAATGGGAGCTGGTTCCTCCAATCCTGGCTTCTCCACTTCTCTCTGCTCTGGCCTGGGAAAACAGTAGAAAATGGCCCAAGTCCTTGGGCCCCTGCACCCATGTAGGAGACCCAGAAGAAGCTCCTGGCTCCTGGCTTCAGATCGGCTCAGCTCTGGCCATTGCGGCCATTTGAGGAGTGAACCAGACCTCTCTCTCTCTCTCTCCCCTCTCTCTCTCTGCCTCTCTGTAACTGTGCCTTTCAAATAAAATAAATTTTTTAAAAAAGTTCAATGTTTGGGCCAGTGTGGGGAGCAACTCGGACTAGACTAAGTTACTGGAATTAAGACTTATTCTATGCATCTGCTCTCCCACAATATGGCCCTGGGAGAGGAGTAAACAACTTCTACACAGCTGCCTCCAGTTCAACCAATAACCTGCAGGAGCTGATCCTGCTCCTGATTGGAGGAGAGCAGCGTACTCGGCGTGTGGGTAGCAGAGTTGGGATTGGTGGAAGAGGACTATAAAGGAGGAGAGAGACAACATGCACCAGGAACATCTAAGGGGAACATCCGGATAACATCTGAGCAGCCCCTGAGAGAGCCGGCCGGCGGTGTGCCGCTCCCCCGCGGAAGTGGGGAAAGTGGCAGGGGGAGCCGCCCTTCCACGGAGGTGGAAGGATCGGCAGCCAACCCGGGAAGAACCAGCAGCAAACCCGGGAAGGGCCGAGCAGACAAAAGAACAACGCAGGGTCCTGTGTTGTTCCTCTGCGAAGAGGGGGAGCGACATAATGGTGCCGTGACTCGGATAGGAAACCTAGGCAGGGAAGAAGCGGGAAGAAGCAGGAAAATACTGGAGAAAGAGACTAGCAAAGAGCCTAGGGAAAAGCCGGACGGAAAAAGTGCCGGAAGAAATCTAGGGTTGAAAACGAAAGTGAAAGCTAGAAGAAACTTAGACTTGGATACGGACTGCAGGTTGAAAGTGAAAGTGAAAGCTAGAAAAAACTTAGACTCGGATACAGACTGTGGGGAGAAGCCAGGAGAAATGAGGGAGAAATATTGTTGGAAGAAAGTTAGAAAATATACCGGGTAGAAAAAAAATATGTTAGGGAAAATGAAGCTGCGGGGGTAGGCCGAAGCAGAGATGTAAGCTAGGTTGGGATTCGTCAAGTCAGCCTGGGGAACAAAAGGCGAAAAACTAAAACCAGAAGCAGAGACATAAGCTAGGTTGGAATCCGTCAGATTAGCCCGGGGAGCAAAAGACGGGAAGCCAAACCGAAAAGCGGAGACATAAGCTAGGTTGGATTTCGTCAGGTTAGCCCGGGGAACTTAGACTGAAAACCGAGAAGCGGAAACGTGAGCTAGGCCCTGATTCGCGGAAGCCACCGCACGCAGAGAAAGCGCGCGGGGCACAAGCGGAGAGAGCGCACGGGGCACGAGTAGATAGGGAGCACGGGGCTAGCGTGGAGGCCATGGGGAGGGCGCGAAAAGGCGCAGAGACCGCAGAGCACGCGCGAAGCCGGGAAGCCGCGCAGATGAGGGAAGCGCGGGCTGAAGCCGCGCAGAGCCGGGAAGCCGCCGCGGGGTGAGGCGCCGAGAAGCAGCCTCAGGGCGGGCACCGGGAAGCCGTGGGGATAAGAGAAACAGAAGTATAGAAGTAAAATGAGAGAAATGGGAATGCTGGCAGATAGAAGTAAAATAGGAGAGATAGGAATGCCCGGAGATAGCGAAATAGAGAAAAATAAGGCCTCCCCACAACATGGCAATGAGAGGGCTTGGATTCGGTCTACCTGATTAGTAAGACGATAAGCACCTGCGGGCGGCTAGCAGAATATCCGCTGCAGGTCACCGAAGACAGGCACGTTATCAACACCAATAAGTCTTCCCACAATACGGCAATGAGAGAGCTTGGATTCGGTCTGCCTGATTAAGGTGATAAGCACTTGCAGGCAGCTCGAGCAGAGCATGCACTGCAGGGCACCGAACACAGGCACGCATCAGCGCCTAAAAACCTCCTCACAACATGGCAAAGAGAGGACCCGGATTCGGTTTGCCTGATTGGTAGGGCTTGTAAGCACCTGTGGGCAACTCCAGCAAGCAGAGCAGAGTGTGTGCCGCGGGGCACCGAAGACAGGCGCATATCAACACCAAAAAATAAAAAGAAAGGGGGAACTGTGGGGAGCAACTTGGACTAGACTAAGTTACTGGAATTAAGACTTATTCTATGCATCTGCTCTCCCACAATATGGCCCTGGGAGAGGAGTAAACAACTTCTACACAGCTGCCTCCAGTTCGACCAATAACCTGCAGGAGCTGATCCTGCTCCTGATTGGAGGAGAGCAGCGTACTCGGCGTGTGGGTAGCAGAGTTGGGATTGGTGGAAGAAGACCATAAAGGAGGAGAGAGACAACATGCACCAGGAACATCTAAGGGGAACATCCGGATAACATCTGAGCAGCCCCCGAGAGAGCCGGCCGGCGGTGTGCCGCTCCCCCGCGGAAGTGGGGAAAGTGGCAGGGGGAGCCGCCCTTCCACGGAGGTGGAAGGATCGGCAGCCAACCCGGGAAGAACCAGCAGCAAACCCGGGAAGGGCCGAGCAGACAAAAGAACAGCACAGGGTCCTGTGTCGTTCCTCCGCGAAGAGGGGGAGTGACAGGCCAGCGCCGTGACTCACTTGGATAATCCTCCACCTTCGGCACCGGAATCCCATATGGGCTCTGGGTTCTAGTCCCAGTTGCTCCTCTTCCATTCCAGCTCTCTGCTGTGGCCCGGGAAGGCAGTGGGGGATGGCCCGAGTGCTTGGGCACCTGCACCCCATGGGAAACCAGGAGGAAGTACCTGGCTCCTGACTTCAGATCAGCATAGCTCCGGCGGTGGCGGCCATTTTGGGGGTGAACCAATGGAAGGAAGACCTTTTTCTCTGTCTCTCCCTCTCACTGTCTGTAACTCTACCTGTCAAATAAATAATCTTAAAAAGTTCAAGGTTTTAAAAGCATTAGACCTGGACTTCACCTTTCTTTAATTAATGATACAACTACTAGCACCTTGAATCACCTTTTTGCCATTCATTGGACAGTCAACAGATGTTGGATGCAAAGGAAGTTAAGCATAACTACACTCAGTTCACTTGCTTTTCTCCTTAGTCACTATCTCTCACATTGGTCTTGCTAACAGAAATTTAAAAATTTATGTCATATAAATCTCTTACCAAAAGCCTTATAATGTAAGTCAATTTTGAGGGAGTCTAGCATTAAGATACCAGTTAGATAGCCACATCCGGAGGCCAATGTCATCCTGGCATAGCAGGTTAACCGCTGCCTGAAATGCCAGCATCCCATATGGATGCCAGTTCAAATCTTGGGTGCTCCACTTCTGGTCTGGCTCCCTGCTGATGCTCCTGGGAAAGCAACAGAAAATGGCCCAAATGCATTGGCCCTTGCATCTACATGGCAGACTTGGAAGAAGTTCTTGACTCCTGGCTTCTGAAGTAGCAGATGAAAGATGTCTGTCTTCCTGCCTCCCCCTCTTTCTGTAACTCTGCCTTTCAAATAGATAGATAGGTAGGTAGGTAGACAGACAGAAAGATCTTTTTAAAAATACCTTCATCCTATATTGGAGTACCTGGGTTCAATTCCCAGCTCAGGCTTCTGCCTCCAGCTTCCTGCCAATGCAGTCCCTGGGAGACAGCAGTGATGGCTGACACATTTGGGTTCCTGCCATTCTCATGTGAGCAGTGGATTAAATTCTTGACTCCTAGCTTGGGTGCTAGTCCAGCCCCAGATCATTGTGGGCGTTTAGTGAGTAAACTGACAGATGGGAGTTCTGTCTCTCTGTCAGTCTGTCTCTGTTTCTCTTCTCCTCAAACAAGACAAAACAAAATAGACATGCTTGAAGTTTACATAAAACCAAGTAATCAGGACTGTTATGTAGTATTGTATAATCAAAACAATATAAATACTTTTAATGTATTTGTTGATATTTTTGAAGATACTGATTTATCATTTGAGTTTTATACTAAGACATTGGTATTTGGGTTTTTTCAGACATTTCTATGACAATCCCATTCAGTTTGTTGGAAGATCTGCTTTTCAACATTTACCTGAACTAAGAACACTGTGAGTTTCCATTTCTGTTGTAGATCACTGTCTCCCACAGAGAGACCAACAGATTGTAGATTTAAGTGCTTTGAAAATAGCAACAAACATTCCTCCTTTCTAGAATCTTCTCCCAATATCATGTATTCCCCCTTCTAGGACTTTGAATGGTGCCTCACAAATAACTGAATTTCCTGATTTAACTGGAACTGCGAACCTGGAGAGTCTGTAAGTACCCGAGTAGGCTCTTGACTCTACGTAGACCATAGTGTTCCCAGACCCTGATCAGTCTTGACATCAGTGAATCAAATTCTGTCACTGTGTGATGCCTGAATGAAAGAACTATGTCTGGTTTGTGTTTCAACAGGACTTTAACTGGAGCACAGATCTCCTCTCTTCCTCAAACCGTCTGTGACCAGTTACCTAATCTCCAAGTGCTGTGCGTATCAGTAAGGCAATAATGTTGTGTAAACAGGCAGCTTCCATCTGGGGGTGAAATGGCAGACATTATTTCAATAGTCCTTTAAAAGGGAGAAAGTGCCTTCCTTACGGGTCTCTAGAAGGTCAGTCCTCCTTTCCCCCGCTTTGGTCCACACTCCCTGTGATGACCTCATAACCTCAGCAGCATCCCCTTTGTTTCCAAGTCCCAAACAGTCTCCCATTAGAGTTTCAGTCGGTACACATTTCCTTTCAGAAAATGGATATGGACAAGCCAAAATAACTTCATTTCCCCCTCTAAAGTCTTGGCAGAGCAGAACAAAATAACAATCCAACATGATGCCAAAATGAAAAATTGAGTTACCAAGCTTGCACAAACCTTGATAAAGGTGACCAGATATTCTTCCAGTGTAATTGTGGGTGTCATGTTCTAATGTTTACCTGATAGTTTGAACAGTTTGCATATGTTATTTCTACTGACTTCTGACCTCTGTCCCTCCCCACCCCCCATATTTTCCATGTTTTATGAAAAGTTGTTTGTAGGAATTTGAAGAACCCTGTTTTGGCCTTTCATTTTCAGCCTTCTCCCTCAATTCCCATTGAACTATTGTATCTCCTACAGCATTGTTTGGACTTAATGAAAAGATCCATGGTCTCTTGCTATGGCTGTACTCACATAGTAGGTACCTGCGACAGTTGAATGCCTTTAATTGCACCACAGGCTTCACCTAGAAGCAGAACTTACAAGCAGAGCTACAAATGTTAAGCAGAAGAATGTGAATGTTTGTTGTCTGCACAGTGTTTTTGGCTTTGCCCATCCCCGCACTCTCAGGTCACTTCAGATTCCAGCTGGTCGGTGACATGGAGCTGCAGTAACACTGCTGGTAGCCTTGGAATCACTCATTCAACTCTGAAGGAGGAGGGAGCGATACAAACCCCCTCTTCTTCATCCCACACCCCCGCCCCCGCCGCCGCCATGACCCCATGAGGTTTAGATACAGATGAGAAAACAGAATTAGGGAAGTTAAGTACATTTGTTAAAATCACACTGCAAGAAAGTAGCAGAGTTCCATTTCAAATATAGTCAGTTATTGAGTAACTAGAAGAAACTGTGTGTATACCAGATGGTAGAAGATTGGGGGAGATCGTAGAATTCTGCCAACCATACTCAGAATAGTTATGATTGTCTTGGTTTCATGAGGAAGCTGGCTCAGTGACATGACTTCACATGTTGTAACTAATAGGTAAGAAACTAGTATATAAATTGCTTCTGTCTCACTATGTCACATAGTGACTGGTAAACCACTCCTATCTAGCACAGAGTGAATGCAGGCCAACTGGCAAACTAGTTAAGAGCAAAGCTCTGAAGTCTGTTTTTCTGTCTCAGATATAGTTCCCCTGTTTATCAGCAAGGTACCGTTAGCAAGTCATTATCCCTTCTGGGCTCCATTGCACCTCCTTTGGAGGATTATCATGAGGGTGAAATGAGTCTGTGTCAGACACGGCAGCACCTGAGACAGTGTAAATTCACAGTCAAGGTTAGCTCTTATTTTTTGCATTTTCCTTTACATCATTATTCTCTCCTGAAGTTATTCTTTCTGGGGTCAGTGCTGTGTTGTGGTGTAGAAAGTTAAACCTCGGCCTGCAGTGCCAGCTTCCCATATGGGTGCCGGTTGAGTCCCGGCTGCTCCCATTTCTGATCCAGCTCCTTGCTAATGGCCTGGGAAAGCAGTGGAAGATGGCCCAAGCCCTTGAGACCCTGAACTCACAAGGGAGACCCAGATGAAACTCCTGGCTCCTCGCTTCGAATTTGCCTAGCTCCAACCATTGTGGTCATTTGGGTAGTGAACCAGTGGATGGTCGACCTGTCTCTCTTTCCTTCTCTCTGTAACTCTGCCTCTCAAATAAAGAAATAAATCTTAAAAAAAAAAGTTACTGCTGGAATTTAAAAGAGCATAAGTACATTAATGCCATTATAATGCCATTTTCAAAGCACTTCATTTTGTAATATTCAGTTCTTCTTTTCAACAACCCTGCAAGATTGGCAAGACAGGTATGTTCTCACTTAAAAAAAAAGACTTAAGAAAGACATTAATGCTTTGGCCAGTGTCGCAACCAACCGAGTAGAATTAGTTGAAGTTGAGAATAGATCCCAGGACTCTTTTTGGAAATGTAGGGCTGAGAGCTCCTCTCCTTCAGTGGAAGCATCCACTGACCACCTCGAAGAGGCTTCAACCACATTGGATCTACTTGCACCACCATAAGACCACGGTAGCTTTCCCCACCTCCTAGCTGGTGATCGATCTTAGGCAAGTCATTTCATATCATATGGAGTAACCAGTGTCTGTCCCATAAGGTGGCCACAAGGATTCAATGAGACAATTGAAGTGAAAGGATGTACTTTGTGCCTTTACATGAGAAGTGCTTAGTGTTAACCATGAACAATAATTAGGTAGAAGGTAAATAGACAGTGACACTACATCTTTGTGTAGAAGGCTTTATGTGTCTCCTGTACTAAAGAAAGGTATGTTGGAAAGGCTATGCCCCATTTGTAACCTGTAGAGATGAGTAAACCAACTACTTTACAGAACACAGTTAATGAGGTATATTTGTGTGGGGTTTTTCTTGGGGTGGGTTGAGGGGGTTGTCTTTCAAACCTCTAATATAAACTATAAAAATTACATTTTTAAACAGCGTCATTTGAACTATTTATATATACTAAATGAACTCTATTCCTATATAAATCCCATTTATTCAATAAAAGTAGAATAAAGTGATCAATTCTAAGAATAAAAAGCCTCTTGGAAAACAACATGGATTTTTCAGGTGCATAGTGGTGACCTGGTTTTAGGAATTAGAATCAAGCATGAAAATGTGTTAGTTGGTTAGCTAATAACTTTTAAAACATGAGACAAGATTTTTTAAATATATCTATGTTACTTTATCTAAAAACTTTCTTTTTTTTTTTTAACAAAAAAGCTTTCTGCAAACTGCCATGGCTTGTTTTGGATTAGTTGTATTATACTATAAATATATCCAGATGTCTTTGTTATTCTGTAATTTGTTGAGTTTAGGTTGAAAACTTTCTTAGATTTTTTCCCCCCAGCCCCTGCTGCTCCGGTAGTGATTGATTTCAAAGTTAGGGATATGTTTTGAATTGCTGGGAGTTTTATTTAAAATTGATTAGAAAAGAACCATAGCTGTGCAGATAGAATGGGTCTTAAGAGACAAGAGACACAATTACTTAATTTAATTTGTATTCATTTCAGTAAGATAATAGCTATAACATTGTAGATCATCACTACCAAAATATAAATAAATTCATTAAGTAAATTATTTAAATCAATTATAGACATGTAACAGTTACATTTTAGTAAACAATTGGATCTACTAGTTAATTCAATAAACCTATGACTACCTGCTCCTTGTTGGGACGGTGGAAATAAATGTTCAGCATCTTCCTTTGGGAGATAGAACATCTTGGAGGGAAAGAGGAGCAAAGCATGTTTCCTTACTACTAATATGTAACAGATTTTCCATTTTTCTACCTTCTGTTTTTCAGAGATCTGTCTTACAACCTGTTAGAAGATTTACCCAGTTTTTCAGTCTGCCAAAAGCTTCAGAAAATGTATGTGTGAAAGAGTTTCTAAGTCACAAGAACCCAAACTCAAATTTCTTAGGGCCATTGGTTTGTTTACCCTGTGGTTCACTGGCAAGACATTTGATGCTTTCCTTTATTACAAACACAAGGTGTGACTGTGTAGCACGGCCAGAAAGTTGGGAAACATAGATAATATTATTTTATCACTCATTGTAATATAGTATCAGTAAAGCATTTATTATATATGCATTTTTTTCTCTAACCCAGTTTAACAGTGAACCGGCTTTATTTGATCTTTGCATTTTTTTTTTTACAAGAATAACCATGGGGCAGGCATTTGGCAAAACACCTAAGATGCTGCTTGGAACACCTGCATCTCATATTGGAGTGCTTGGGTTGGAGTCCTCTCTCTGCTCCCCATTGCAGTTTCCTGCTAGTGTACACTCTTGGAGGGGAAGCAGTCATAGCTTAAATAATTGAGTTCCTACCACCCACATGGAGATCTGGATTGAGTTCCTGACTCTTAGCTTCAGCCTGGCCCAGCCCGGACTATCATGGACATTTGGGGAAGTGAACCAACAGATGGAAGTTCTCTACCATCTGTCTATCTGTCTATATCTCTATCCTTTAAATAAAATGAAGTGGATAAATAAAATTTTTAAAAATGTAAAAGAACATCCAGACTTGCATGTCCAGTGAATAGTGTTGCTTTCAAATCTTAATTTTTCTTTGAATGCCTTGGAGTGAGTAAGGGAAAAAAAATTCATGTTTAAAAGGCGCTCAGAGGCCGGCGCCGCGGCTCAATAGGCTAATCCTCTCCCTGCGGCGCCGGCACACCGGGTTCTTGTCCTGGTCGGGGCACCGGATTCTGTTCCGGTTGCCCCTCTTCCAGGCCAGCTCTCTGTTGTGGCCTGGGAGTGCAGTGGAGGATGGCCCAAGTCCTTGGGCCCTGCACCAGCATGGGAGACCAGAAGAAGCACCTGGCTCCTGGCTTCAGATCAGTGTAGTGCGCCAGCCGAAGTGCGCTGGTCGCAGCGGCCATAGAGGGTGAACCAACGGTAAAGGAAGACCTTTCTCTCTGTCTCTCTCTCTCACTGTCCACTCTGCCTGTCAAAAAATAAATAAGTAAATAGGTGCTCAGAGGCAGCTCCAGGGAGGGAGTGCTCTGGTGTCTTGAACGATGATGGCATATCTGAAATATGGTTTTGCATTGAGCCAGGAGAACTAGCTGCTTTGAAAGAGAGGCACTACCTGGTTACATGTATTATTTGTATTGTTCTTTGTTAAACAAACACACAAATAAAAAAAGTCACTTGATAGACTTCTTGTGTTGCTATGTGGAGGGCAGGTAATCCCTCTGTAGAAGTTCTCTGTAGTCAACATCTTTGAAACCAGTAACACTGAAATCCATCTTTGGGACTTTGTCATTTCAGGGACCTACGACATAATGCAATCTATGAAATTAAATTCGATGCTTTCCAGCAGCTGCTCAGCCTCCGGTCCCTGTGAGTACCACCTCCCAGCACCTTTCCCAACACGGACTGCTTTCTTTCTCTCTTGGCCCTTCCCCTAACATTGTCTTTTCACTGCATTGTTGGGTCTTTGTGTACATGTTTCCTAGAAAAAGGCAAATACTTTGCTGCTGATAATTTCCTGGAATAAATTTGAAAGTAGTAAATTTGCCATTATGGTCTCTACCAATTGGTGGACATGAAACTGTGACAAAGAGGAAAGGAGCCATGCTATTGAGTGGCCTACTAAGAGAGTTTCTGTTCACAGCCTGGCATTGTGCATGCAGAAGAGGGTGACCACACAGTTCTTCCTGCCTGCGTTTCTTTCCTGACGACGCAGAGTTTTTCACTGTGTGTCTCAAGGTGCTTTAAGAATCACCTTGGGATGGTTGTGAAAATGCAGATTCCAGGTCCTCACCTGCTCCTTGAATTAGAGCCCAGGGATCTGCATTTTTTAAAGTACACAAAAGTGTCAGCACAGCTGTTCTAGAAAATACTTCTATTGCTCAGGCCACTAGGATTTGTAAATATTTAACTCCATTTTATGGTTGAAAACATCATTTGTTAAGCCATAAATTTTAAAAAAAGAAAACTCACTAACAGATCATTTTATGAAATAACAGTTAAAACTTTTCTAGCCTGTGTTTTTGATAATGGATATAATATGTAATGTTTAAACTGGACTCTATGTGTTAAAACCTTTTTCCTTTGCTGTCTTTTGAAGTTTTTCTTAATACTTAAGACACTATACCTTTGGTAAAATAGTACCATTCCTCAAAACATTCTAACTTTACTTTCAAGAATCACTTTCTCCTGGAAATCTAACTTGAAGACCATCTAGTTTTGAGTTTAGCTGTGTTGTCCTTTCCTTTACTTTTAAATGTGCTTGTGTAGTTCTTTTACTTAAGAAAAATACAGTACCAACATTCATTAGCTGTCTTATTTGCTAGGTTTCAGTCCTGGCTGTTTCCAAACTTGATTCTATTTTAATTAAAACTTCACTTGAGGCCTGCGCTGTGGCTCAATAGGCTAATCCTCTCCCTGCAGCGCTGGCACCCCGGTTCTAGTCCTGGTCAGGGCGCCGGATTCTGTCCTGGTTGCTCCTCTTCCAGGCCAGCTCTCTGCTGTGGCCAGGGAGTGCAGTGGAGGATGGCCCAAGTGCTTGGGCCCTGCACCTGCATGGGAGACCAGGAGAAGCACCTGGCTCCTGGCTTTGGATCAGCACAGTGCGCCGGCCGTAGCGGACATTGGGGGGTGAACCAATGGAAAAGGAAGACCTTTCTCTCTGTCTGTCTCTCTCTCTCACTGTCTACTCTGCCTGTCAAAAAAAAAAAAAAAAAAAAAAAAAAAAAAACCACAAAAAAAAAAAAAACACTTCACTTGAAAGACAGAATGAGGCCGGCGCCGCGGCTCACTAGGCTAATCCTCCGCCTAGCGGCGCCGGCACACCGGGTTCTAGTCCCGGTCGGGGCGCCGGATTCTGTCCCGGTTGCCCCTCTTCCAGGCCAGCCCTCTGCTGTGGCCAGGGAGTGCAGTGGAGGATGGCCCAGGTGCTTGGGCCCTGCACCCCATGGGAGACCAGGAAAAGCACCTGGCTCCTGGCTCCTGCCATCGGATCAGCGCGGTGCGCCGGCCGCAACGCGCCGGCCGCGGCGGCCATTGGAGGGTGAACCAACGGCAAAGGAAGACCTTTCTCTCTGTCTCTCTCTCTCACTGTCCACTCTGCCTGTCAAAAAAAAAAAAAAAAAAAAAAAAAAAAAAAAAAAAAAAAGACAGAATGAGAGAGAGAGGCAGAGATTTTCCATCCACTGCTTCACTCCCCAAATGCCCACAACATCCAGAGCTGGGCCAGACCAAAGCCAGGAGCCCAGAACTCCATCTGCATCTCCTACGTGGGTGGCAGGGTCCCAAATACTTGGGACATCTTCCACTGCCTTCTCAGGCACATAAGCAGGGAGCTGGATCTCTAACGATACCAAAAGAGTGTGACACAGACTCTGAAGACTAGATGTCTGAATCTCTGAATTCCTCCTCCAACTCCAGGTCACTCTCCACTCTTCTACCACAGGCCCCTGTCATGACTCACTGGCTCACCTCCACCCTCTTCCTTCTAATCAAGCCTCCTACCTTCAGTCTCTACCCTTTATCTTAGTCTCCAAAGAGATGCAAAAAGTAGCCTTTCTTAAGTAGGAATCTAATCATGTCACTTCATTGCTATTATTCCCTTTTTGTCATCAAGATGAAGGCTAAAGCTCCCAGAATCTTCAAAATTGGATTCCAGCCCCTGGGCAGCATCATCTCTTTCTCCCACATATTCCCATTCACCAGACTCATAGGGCTTTGTGTCTGCTGTTCCCATTGCCTGCTGTGTTCCTTCCTACCCTTGATTTGTCCTCTTGCCCAGCCCATGAAACGGAATCTCCCATCTTTGGATCCACTCCTCTCTGATGCTCTGTGCACATTCTCTGTTATGGGACTTGACCCTCAGCACTGCCATCAGGTCTACCATACCTCACCTGAAAACAATAATGTTTTCATCTTTTTATCTGCAGGGTCTAGAGCAGTGGCTGAGTATAAACTCAGGGACCTTTGAAATTAGTGTATCTGGATCTGAATCCCAGATCCTGAGATTACATTGAGACTTTGGCCAATTGCCTTCTTCACAGAGCATCTCTGTCTCCTCATCAGCCAAAATGGGAATAATGGGAATAATGACACCTACCTGTAGCATGTGTTGATGGTTAGAAGACACTGCATATAAAAAAACTATGATTGTACTTGGCACATCATAGGTGTGAACGATGCTATGATTATTAGAATAAGCATATAGCCTTTTAGAGTGTATCAGTGAGGGGCCTGGCAGGAAACAGAACTCGCTCCAGATGGGTCAAATGAAGGGACATTTACAAGGAGTCAGCGGTGAGCAAGCAAAGGACAGTTGTGTAGAAACCAGCAACATCATACAGAGTGGGGCAAGAGATGCAGGGAGAGCTTCGGCGTGACAAAGAGGCAGAGTTTCAGGAGGTGTGTAGCTGTTGCCAGAGGCAGGGTTCCCAAACAGCGAAGGAACAGTCATGCACCCCTTGACCTATCTCTTTCTCTCTCTCCTCCCAGGCCATGCACCCTTTGACCAGCCTCTCACTCACTATCTCTATCTTTCTCTCTCTCCCCTTCCCTCTCTCTGTCTCCTCCTGGGGCCCCCGCTGGGGATTCAGCTGAGAGCACCAGGGAGCTCACAGAGCAGAGCAGGAGAGTGGAAAGTGCTCCTTCAGGGCAGCCACGAGGATTCTAGCCCATAGCCTCCAGAACTAAAAAGGAATTCGAATTCTTTGAACTTGCAAATTTTAACATATTTGCTTAAAACCCAGTCAAATCACCGGAAGGCCCCTGTGGCAGACTTGGCTTACCTTGCAGATATTCTGCTCTGTGAAGCTCATCCACGCAACGCACCCATATTCTTGAAAGCTGCCAAGGAGACTTTGACAGGTGGCCTGACCCGCTCACCTCAGTGGATGTGCAATCCCTAAGTGGCTCATCAGAAGACAAGTCTCCACACTCAATCCCTGCCAATGTCCAACCGTCATTGTAGCTTTCCCATCATCTCCATTGTCCTCCTCTTGTAACCTACAGTTTTCTTCTCTTCTGGGATCAATAAAAAAGAGTGAAGTGAAAAGATTTTTGGTTTCTTGGGTTTTTTTCCAAGAAAAGAAGGAAAGTCTCTACAGAACCTATCAAGTGAAAATGTAAACAGTCTGTGAATATCATTTACTCCAGAACGTTCTGGGGCCCAATATCTTAAACATATTTTCATTTGAGAAAAATTGACTTTGAGCACTTTAAGTTTTCTCGGATACTAACATCTAAGTTACCTTTAGTTGTTAGGCATTTAAAAATAAAAATCTTGGGACAGGCACTGTGGTGTATTAGGCAAAGCTACGGTCTGCAGCACTGGCATCCCATATGGATGTCAGTTTGAATACCAGCTGCCCCACTTCTGATCCAGCTCCCTGCTAATGTACCGGGAAAAGCAGCGAAGATGGCCCAAGTCCTTGGGCCCCTGTACCCATGAAGGAGACCCAGAAGAAGCTCCTGGCTCCTGGCTTCAGACTGGCCCAGTTCAGGCCACTGCAGCCATTTGGGGAATGAACCAACAGATGGAAGTTTTCTCTCTCTCTCTCTCCTCTCTCTCTCTCTCTCTCCTCTCTCTCCTCTCTCTCTCTCAACTCTGACTTTCAAATAAATCTTTTTTTAAAAATTTTCAAAAATATAAAAAATCTTAAATTGATATTTTCTTTTTAAAAACGGAGACCTTGGCACAATGGTTGTTTTGCCTGATGATTAAAATGCTGTTGAGGTACCCATGTCCCACATCAGAATTCTGGGTTTGGTTCTAAACTCCAGGTCCCAACTCTAACTTCCTGTCAGTTCAGGCCCTAGGAGGCAGTGGTGATGGTTCAAGTAATGGGGTGCCTGCCCTCCATATGGATTGAGTTCCTAGCTCCGGACTTCATCCCTTACCTAGCTCCAGTCATGGTAAACATTGTGGATTGAACCAGCGGGATGAGAACTCTCTTGCTCACTCTCTCTCCCTTTCCCTCTCTCTCTCTCTCTTTCTTGTGTGTGTGTGTGCACCTGCCTCTCAAATAATTTTTAATGTAATTACCTATAGAAGCTCTTGCAAAAATTTGATTCTTGGTCAGTTACCTACATTTCATTATATGTATATGGCAAATGAATTGTATTTCTCCATAAACTGTAGTATTTCTTTGCTACCAAGGAATTTTATTTTTAGCATGTTAGCCTCTGTGGTTTTTTTTTTTTCATTTCCTAGTTAAGGATTTATTTGTCAGTATCCTTTATTGAGAATTTTCTTAGAAGCATCTCTGTGTTTCTCTGAAGGCCCAACATATATGGCTGATGTGCACAAGTCCTTTGTAAAGTTTCATTACATCTCCAGGAACATTTTATGATTTAAAATATACTTGCTTGTCAGAAGAAAAGCCTCAGAAATTTCTGTCTCTTCTCACTCTCCTTTATTCATTCATTTCAGAAAATCCCTAATAAAATGTTGCAACCATATTAAAGTCAACCTTTTTGTAAGAACAGAAAACTAAAATATCCTCCTGAATGATTGTCCCTTGATTAGGAAAACAAGGTTGATTAAATGTTCTCTCTTTAGCCGTTTTATACCACTGATATCTTTATCCGAAGAAGAATTTGGTAAGCTAATTGTCCTTGATCTGAATAGAAATTAAATGTGGTAGAAGACTGAATGCATACAGCAAAACTTCACATATCCTTTTTTTTTTTTTGTATTATCAAATCATTTGCCTTTTTTTTTTCTTCAGGAATTTAGCTCAGAACAAAATTGCCATCATTCATCCCAAAGCCTTTTCCACCTTGCCATCTCTAATAAAGCTGTGAGTATTTCCTTCCTTATGACTTGTCTCTTAACATTTGGGAGCCATGTAGAAAGTGAATATGTTGTTTTTGCTGCAGAAACTCATTGTGTGCAGATCACTCACTCTCAAGGCCAGGGAGGGTCCCCCTGATCCCCCAAGGCCATATGGACCCTTAAGTGGATCATTGAAGATTTGGTGACAGCTGGTTCTGGTTATTGAGATGAAATTTTCCATTTTTGATGAGTAATCAGGTGGGATGGAGTAAGAAGAACTCAGTTCTGAGGGCTTTCCTTTTGTTCGCCACCTTGGCTGGCTGAAAACCTTTGTGTTCCCTTTCCCCCTTCCTCTTTTTTGCTCTCTCCTCTCCCTTTCTCTTGCCTCATAGAGAGAGAAGGAACTGGTCAGAGAGAAGTTAGAAGGAAAAGAATAAACCTCCTACACTTTTTAACCTCTCAGTCCATTCAGCATCATTTTTCAGGTGAAATGTAGCACCTTTCTCTTGATTTTAAATATGCCTACTTGGGAATATGAAGCTAAATCTAGAACAATCTGGATGTATTTAAACCCCCCCCCCCCGACGCCATAATTCCAATTTTAAGTAGAAAAGTTATCAGGAGCTAAAAACCAAAATGGTGACTTTTACCATTAAGAGTAAGGACTTTGCTTAGAAGTTTTTATGAGCAATTTAATCATCTTTAAGTTGCTTTTTCAACATCAACATTTTTATGCTAACACAGAATAAAGGCCAATCATTGTTTGATGTTTTGCAGGGATCTATCGTCCAACCTCTTGTCGTCTTTTCCTGTAACTGGGTTACATGGTTTAACTCACTTAAAATTAACAGGAAATCATGACTTACAGAGCTTGATATCATCTGAAAACTTTCCAGAACTCAAGTGAGTTTGTCATTAAAGCTAATAAGATACATTTGTGGTCATGTGAAGTAATAGACGTGTTACAGTCGTTTTCCAAATTTATGAGGTCATGAGACCTTTCTGAGCTGCGTCTCATGCGCGCACAGCCCCTCCCTGCAGCACTTCGAGGACAAGCCCTGAAGTGGCAGGACGTCTTCCTGACCGCGATTCCTTTCCTTCTCAAGGATGACTCCCAGAATCGCAGAGTTCATGGGGAGACTTTGAAAACCGTTGATCTGTGTGATATAAACAAGGGCATGCAAAAAAGTAACATTATAACATTATTGTCCTCCTGTTCGTAATTTTTAGTTCATCTACCTTGTATGTATGTTCTAACCAAATGTTCTGAATTAATCTTTGAGCAAATAGGGATCCTCAAAACCTGTTGTGCTTGTTATGATAAAGAAGTATCTTGAAAGATTTATATATTTGTATATTTTAAAACACAGCACTTTTTATATAACTTTAAAAACATGAAATTACTATAACCCCAAAAGGATAGTTTGGAAAGTACAAGGAAGATTTTAAAAAAATCTAAAAAAATCCTCCTAACCAACTTTTAAAATTATTTTTCTAAAATTTGTTCCAGTGTACCTTAACTGTGTTCATACGAATTTATTTCATGTTTTAGTCACTTAGCATGTCATAAGCTCTTTTTAATATTGCTACAATTCTTCTATCCATCTTAACCTTTTGTTGTACAAATTTTTTATCATTTGAGTGACAGAAGTTACATCGCCTGACTTCAATTATCAATATTTCATTGCAGTAATTTCTCATAACTCCATTGTTATTTGTAGCAGTGTACTGAAAAACTTTGTGCACATTACTTATATTTTGGATTATTTATTTAGGCTAAAATATGAAGTTGCAATCATTGAGTAAAAGAATATCAACACTGTATTTAATAAGGTATTTCCTCAAGAGTGTGTTTTTTATTTTGGTCTTGTCCTTTTAAGGGTTATAGAAATGCCTTATGCATATCAGTGCTGTGCTTTTGGAATGTGTGAGAACGTCTATAAACTTTCTAATCAGTGGAATAAAGGTGACAACAGCAGTGTGGATGACCCGCATAAAAAAGATGCTGGAATGTTTCAGGTTCAAGGTAAGACCTGTTGCAACATGGTTATGACATTGTGACCAGAATGGTCTCAAAAAGCCATCAGACAACTCAGCTGAGCCCCAGATGTGTCCTGTGTGCACACCCCAGCGAGCTGAGCATGAATGCTGCTTTTCAAAGACTCCTAGAGAAAGAGCTGGCTCCCTTGGGATTCGATCTAAAATGTCTTCTGTTCTGAGAGATAGTTCTTCCTATTTTTATTTAGTTAGACCCTTGTGGGTCTCCTCGGAGGAGACTGCTGATATCTCAATGTCTTTAAACTTTTAATCCCATCCACGTGGATGCCTTTTTCAAACGTTCTGAACCTTTCTCTCCATTTATATTATGACGGGGTGGGGCAGGGAGACACTGTGGAGCACTTTAGATTACTCCATATTTCAGCAGAAAGACTTAAGAATCCAGCTTCCTCTCCAACCACTTCTAAATCATTCTCCCCTCCTGCCCCCCACAGGGGTATCTTTCAGGAAGGTGAGATGAGATAATGTCTGTAAAGCACTTGGCTTTCCCTGAAGTTAAGACATTACTTAAACAGAGAGCCATGCATCTCTAACCACACCTGTGCTAATGAGCAGGCACTGTGGGCAGCACCCTCTCCTTTGCCTGCCAAGCCTGCGAGTTTGCACAGAGTCCAAACAGACCGGCTTTTCCTTTGGGCCCTAATGATTTGTTGATTCCAAAGCAAGTGTGATTCAGCCTGTCTCCAGATCACCTTAACAGTTCTTCCTGCTTGCCTATCAGTTTAAGGAACTGTTACACTGGCCCTTGACTTGTTTTAGGCCATGGCGTGTGTCTGGCTCTTATTCTTGCTTTAGTTTTTGCTCTTCCTGCCTCATCCACTCTAATTTTTACCATGTTTATTCACCCCTACCAAAAAAAAAAAAAAAAGAAAGAAAGAAAGAAAACAGAGAGCCTACTATGTGTTAGGCACTGTATTGGACCCTGAGGGTACACAAAGAACAAGAAGAACGAGGTCCTTTATGGAGTTTGTTTTCAAGGGCAGTGATTCTTAACCCTGAACGCATACTAGAATCACTAAAGAGTACTGGTGCCCAAGACTCACACAAAACCAAGTAAAGCTTTGCAGAAATATATTAGGTCATCAAACTCCTATTTCATGTATAGTCAACCAAGCACCAAGTAGTTATGCAAAATCTGTTTTTATGAAAAATTCTCCAAGAAAGACAGAAACTTACTGCACCTGGTTCACCCTCTGTGCTCAGAGAACACAGCCGAGATTACTTGCAGTATAACTAGCACAGTGTTACAAAAATTAGTTAGGCTGGCACCACGGCTCAATAGGCTAATCCTCCACCTGTGGTGCCGGCACACTGGGTTCTAGTCCCGGTCAAGGCGCTGGATTCTTTCCCGGTTGCCCCTCTTCCAGTCCAGCTCTCTGCTGTGGCCCAGGAGTGCAGTGCAGGCTGGCCCAAGTCCTTGGGCCCTGCACCCATATGGGAGACCAGGAGAAGCACATGGCTCCTGGCTTCGGATCAGCGCGGTGCGCCAGCCGCAGTACAACAGCCGCAGTGGCCACTGGGGGATGAACCAATGGTAAAGGAAGACCTTTCTCTCTGTCTCTCTCTCACTGTCCACTCTGCCTGTCAAAAAAAAAAAAAAAAAATGACTCCTGCACCGATGGGAGGCGCACCGTCTTTCTCTCTCTAATTCAGGTCAGTGCTACTTGGGGCCATGATGAGCTCCAAGGAAGAAGAACAGAATGCACAGAATGGGAAAGCTTAGATGTTATAATTGGGAGTCCAGGGTCACTTTCCCACGCCCCCAGTTGTGCTGCAATAGTATGCCATTGTAGTTTGAATAGCAAAGCAGACTTGCATGACAAAGGTAACTTCATCATAGATTTGCGTGAAAGTCAGAGCCCAGAGAAAAGCCAGATATCTTGCCTTCAGTCCTTATGACAGTTCATGTCTCTAAGGTGACCTAGGGCTCTACTCCCTGGGATTTGGTCCCTTGAAAAGAGAGACAGAAGTAACCATGCCAGGACTTCTCGTTCCTGCAGATGAGCGTGACCTGGAAGATTTCCTGCTTGACTTTGAGGAAGACCTGAAAGCCCTCCATTCAGTGCAGTGTTCACCTTCCCCAGGTGAGAAAGGCGTCAACATTGGCTCAGCAGCCGCTGCTGCTGGCCCCGAGGCTGTCCGTAACATTGTGGCTGCACTGCAGAAGCAAGACCCGTGTCACCCTGGTGGCTTACCAGTGTCTCTCCCTGTGGAAACGTGCACAATACAAAAAGTTCATTCCCTGGAGTTGTTCTCCATTCACAAATAGATTTTGTTCCCCAGGGACTTTGGGTTCATGTTAATGAGTCAAGCATATAGTTAGAAGCATATGTAATTTTCAAAATGATAGTAGCAGTTTAGTCTGAAATAGTATGCTATAGTCTTGCTTTGTGAAAACACTGATTTTTTTTGAAAGTGATTTATTCTAAGTCTTCAATATAAATAACCACTTGGAATAGTTTGTACAAATAAGTGAGAGGAGGAAAGGGAGAGAAGATGGGAGGGAGGGTAGGAAGACCCCAGTGTTGTGTTCACTTAATTCTTTGTCACATTCCTAGAAACAGGATAGCTCAGTTGATGAAAGATAATTGAGAATGGCTGATATTTTATTTTCAACAATTAGATTGTCCCTTGCTTCCTATCAACAAACATTAACCTAAAACTGAGATTTTCATGAACTATATATTCCTATTACCCATCCTTCTTTTCCTGATGTTATAGAATTTTTCCCTGGTATTCATCTTCTCTGTCCACAGAAATGTACTGAAGCATTGTGAAAAGTTTAACAAAAGCCTAGGAGATCTGATTTTTTACCTAGTCCCAACATTGCTATATTTGAGGGTCCTCAATCAAGTGATTGCGATTCCCCATTTTGCTTTCTCCACGCGTCCCCTGGAACTAGGTGGGCTCTCCCAGTCCCTGCTGCAGAAGCTCTGGAGCAGTGGATAGAGAAAGCACAGCACGTGCGCATGGGGTTCCAAGTTCATCACTGGCCTCTATCTCTTGATGTCCTAATTAGAGCCACCCAAGGGTGATTTGGCAAAAGTTGTCCACCATAATTTGATACAATCTTTTTCTTCCTTGGATTTTCAGGCCCCTTCAAGCCCTGTGAGCACCTGTTTGGAAGCTGGATGATCAGAATCGGAGTGTGGACCATCGCAGTTCTAGCACTTTCTTGTAATGCGTTGGTGGCCTCCACAGTGTTCAGAGCCCCTCTGTACATTTCCTCCATAAAGCTGTTAATTGGGGTTATCGCTGTGGTGAACATGCTCACGGGGGTCTCCAGCATCGTGCTGGCTGGCGTGGATGCATTCACTTTTGGCAGCTTTGCACAGCACGGAGCGTGGTGGGAGAATGGGGTCAGTTGCCAAGTCATCGGGTTTCTGTCCATCTTTGCTTCAGAATCATCTGTTTTTCTGCTTACCCTGGCAGCCCTGGAACGTGGGTTCTCTGTGAAGTGTTCTGCAAAATTTGAATTGAAAACTCCTTTTTCTAGCCTGAAAGCAATCATTTTTCTTTGCACCTTGCTGGCCCTGACCATCGCCGCCATTCCGCTGCTGGGCGGCAGTGAGTATAGCGCCTCCCCGCTCTGCCTGCCCTTGCCCTTCGGGGAGGCCAGCACCACGGGCTACATGGTGGCTCTTGTGTTACTCAACTCCTTTTGCTTCCTAGTGATGACCATTGCCTACACCAAGCTCTACTGCAACTTGGAAAAGGGGGACCTGGAGAGTATCTGGGACTGTTCCATGGTGAAGCACATCGCTCTGTTGCTTTTCACCAACTGTATTCTTTACTGCCCTTTGGCTTTCTTGTCCTTTTCCTCTTTACTGAACCTCACATTTATTAGTCCTGAAGTAATTAAGTTCATCCTTCTGGTGATCGTCCCACTTCCTGCCTGTCTCAACCCCCTTCTATACATCCTCTTTAATCCCCATTTTAAGGAGGATCTGGGGAGCCTGGGAAAGCACGGCCACTTGTGGACAAGAGCGAAACACCCAAGCCTGATGTCTATTAACTCTGAAGATGTCGAGAAGCAGTCTTGTGACTCAACCCAAGCCCTGGTCACTTTCACCGGCACCAGCATAGCCTACGACCTGTCTTCCAGTTCTGTGTCATCACCAAGTTATCCAATGACAGAGAGCTGTCATCTTTCATCGGTAGCATTTGTCCCTTGTCTCTAAATAATTTGTGAGAGAAAATGTTTCCAAGTGTGAGGTTGAGCACATCAGAGCAGTAGCTAAGAAGAGCTGAGTTGAAACTTGGTTAAAAAATGAACAAACAGAACTAAGCATGAAGAAGCTGAAAACCTATTGATACTTGAGAGTGAAATATAAGTCTAAATGCTGCTTGGATAGTTTGTTCAACTAAGGGATGGACCAGTCACAATATTTAGATGAACCCCAATCAAGAAAACAGATTGAAAATTCTTCAGAAAAGATAATCCATGTTTAAAATTGCATTGTCTTTAAACTCACCAGTATATTCATTTAGGGGAGAAGAAGATCGTTTGCTTACAAAATGAATTTTTTAGTCCTGAAAATCCCTTCAAACATGGCTGAAGATTTGAGGAAAATAAGAGTTTTAAACAGTCTAGAGTACTAAGGAAATGCTGTGCCCGATAGGATTTTATTCCAATGACCAGAAAGAGGTGTTTTAATCTTATTTTGCCTTTCTTCAAAAGGATACTTCAAAGTCACCAGTCTTTAGATGGATAAGGTAAGGAAGGCATTCAGATAATTTTTAGAGTTAACTGTGTTTTATGTGTCAGCACTAGATTGTTCTACCCTTAATGGAATAAAACTTACAAATAGTTTGAAAGGAAAATTGGGTGAATTTTTTACACTAGTACAGTTAGTCTAGTCTAATTCAGTTTTAATTCCTTGGTGCCCAAAGCTCAGAAGGCAAATCCATTGCCGGCAATGGACCTACCTAGAAAATATAGAAGGTCATGTGGGATTTTTTTTTCTTTGTGAATGAGTGCATGTTTTCTGCAAGAAGATTTATCACTTGATTCAAACCAATATGCATCTTACAATAATGGTCAAATGCAGACATGACATAATTTATGTCCACTGGTATAATCTCTTAAACAGGTATCTCCAGTAGCTCTTGGAAAGATGTCTGACTAAATTGCGACTCAGTAATGTGTTATCCTGTTTGGTAACATGTTGTCCTGTTTATTGCACTTGGTTTTAACTGTGTTCTCTTTGGATCAATCCTCTGATAATAGGAACATTACTTCTCTACTTATTCCATATTCATTTGTATGTTAGATATTTTAAGAGACAAATTATTAAATATTAAAAATCAAAAGATTAATTCTTAATTTTTATTACCCTATGTTAGCTTCAAAACATCCAAAGCAAAAGGTTATTAGGTAGATTTATTTTTATAAAAGCATGTTTATTTTGATCAGATGTTTTAACTTGGAATTGAAAAAGCACATTTATGAGATATTTTATAAGATGTGTAAATATAGAACTGTATTTATTACTACAGTAAAGATTCAATACCATTAAGGACAATGCTAAACCATGTACAGTGGCATATTCTTCCACATACATTGTGTTTCTCTGCCTGTTTTCTTTAAATTCATTGACTGTATATATGTAAATATATAGTACATGTAAATAGATTTCAAATTAGTTTTTCTATTGGATATAAATAAATTTGTAATAAAATGTGTGACTATAAAATAAAATATCTTCAAGTCTCTTTATTGAAACCACAGACAGGTATATAGTCTTCTAATTATTTTTGAATGTTTTTGTATAAGTACATTTGCTATGTAAGTCATTGTTTAATACTTTAGAAAAATTAAACTTAAGAAATAAATCTTTCACAAGAACAAAAAAAAATCATGACCAACTTCTAGATTGTTTTAACTTTGATAAATCATGTTGTCATGACATTATTATGGTTTGAATTTTTGTACTCAAGGCCTACACTGTTCCCAAACTTATTTTGCAATGTAAGAAACATACACATACAGACACATACAATTAGAAAGAAATGCATGAATAACAAATCAATCTTAAATTACTCAACATGGACATGAGCTTTCTATAAATTCCTCCTTTAAAGCAAATGTGTTCCATGAGCACATCAAGGCCAACACATGGAGTCAGAAGATTCCCAGGGCACAAAGAAATGCATTGTTCCCCTTCAGTTCCCATACCCCAAGAACATAAGGAGAAAACTAATTTTCCAGATACATTATTTAGACTCTACCAGTTTCAGTGGTGTTTCTCACTCTATATGGGTTGTAAAATAAACTATCAAGTACTTGTAGGAAGTCCAGAAACATTGCTAAAATCAATGCCTCTTAACAGAGCACCCCAGGGCCCCTGGCTCTACGTTTCCCACCCATCCATCAGACTTTACCACATGTTTTAGTCTAAACTTAGGTAAGTTAAACCTGGTTAATGGGATCCCACTGTGAAGTGCATGCTTGACTTCTCTTCAGATGAAACAAGGACTCAGTTCTCTCAATCTCACCTCTCTTAACCCAGACCAAAAAGTTGCCTCTGCAGAACTATGTATCTTTCTTCTTAACAACTTGTTTTGAATGATCAGTTAGGAACAAGTCCTGGCAGCCCACCTCTTCCTCTCCCACTCACAAAAACATGTCAGTAATGTACTTTCATAAAAATAACATCTAAATACTCTCTAATTTATTTTTAAAAAGTCCACATGCTCTATTACTCTATTAGCAAAACACGTTATAATGCATGTCACACAAAACACTGCTCTATTAACAAATAAACACTCTCCACTCAAATACAGCCTAATTAGATAGAATTGGAATTATATCCATAATTAACTACATTGAGAAACAGATGGAATAAAGACTAACAGATTGAACAGCAGCAAAAACAAACAATAAAATCAGAGTAGTGAGTTAGCCTAGAGAAGCGGCTAACAATTTTATGTTTTTAAAAACAGATTTACTTATTCAACAAGCATTGTGTGTCTACTATGTGCAGTGTTCTGTGCAGTGGGGATAACAAAACAAGGTTTAGAATTTGCATTCCTGGGGAGGGGAGATAGATAACAAATAAACACAAAATAATATTTCATACAACCAGCAATGAAGCTATTCTGAGTAGCATGATGGGAGTGACATGTATGTTACCATAGGTACAGAATTCAGGAAGCTTCTCTCAGGAAAGCCATTGTCTAAGCAGACCTTATTGATGAATCGAAGCTGCCTTTACTCCTGCTTTTAAGCAGTTGCACCAGCAAACCATGATTTTTAGTTCCTTTGTTCATATGTCACCTATAACAAACCACTTTGAATGACATTTTAATAGAAAAATATATTAGATGGCTGCTATTGCACATAATTTTTTATCAACCCTTACTGAAGACAAAGTCATTCTTATATGAAATAGAAAACATTTTTTTCATTTAGTTTTGGCCAAAAATACAAAAACAAGGTAGAAAAAGGAAGTAAAATTAGCAACACCCTGTTCATGGAGAACCAGAAAAGTTCAAACATCTGAAAAAATAACAACATCCTGATTCTTTTGCTAATCTTGTCATTATATTTAGCTCAGGGGCCCATGAGGCAGCATGAGAATAAGTCCTAGATAAATAGAGCTCATGGCCACCATACTAGTTCCATTCATGCTCTTCAAAATTGGGTGATTTCATTTTACAGTTCAACTATGCAGATAAAAGAGACCATCTCCCTTCAGACCATTTCACACTGAATGTTTCCTCTCTCAGGCCACAGAGTCCAAGACACAGTTATATTATGGTAGCTTTCCCTTGCAAATGAAGTGGTTGGGGACTATATTATCCATACCCCGAAACAAACCCCTACTTCCATATCCTCCTGAAGATTTCTAAATATGTTGAACTAACTCTATACCAATTTATTCAGCTCAAACACATGCACCAGCAAGTCTGACTCATGAGATGTATTGGGTAGGATGGTAAAACTTTAACTTGCCTGGATTCAGAAACTGGTAGAAAATACATGTGATGAGCTGCAAAAGCACATGGAACTAGGTCTTCTAATAACTGTCATGGATTGAGTAGGATTTGGCTCCCCAGATTCATGCCAATGTTTAAACCTCAAGGTTTTGTGTTAACAATTAATGGGTTCATGTTACTGGCTGGTGTATTAAGAGAGAGAGCTTTATCCCATTATGATTTATGGGAAGTTGTCCTAGTGGTAGAGCTTTAGGTCACTAGGGGCGTGGCCTAGGAAGATAGTTCCTGTGATTGAGTTTGCTATAGAAGCAGGGCATGTTCTCTCTGCTCTTTTCTCTCTCTGCTCCCTGGCTTCCATGTGATTGTTCCTCCTCACAGTCTCTGTCATTGCCAGCATTTATCAGATGCTGGATGAATGGTGCTGCCTTTTCTTAGACTGTGAACCTCCAAACACTGAGGCAAAATAAGTCTTCTTCCTTCTTGAGTAGCTCTTCTCAGAATGAAAAGGTGACTAATACACTATTCAACATTGGTATGACATGACTTTCAGTTTTAATTATGACACTTTAAGAAGGTTGTTGAAAATATGCTACTCTGTGAGAACAGTGGAACTGAATATAAGGGTTAGGGAAATGATATGTCATCAAGAATAATACAAAACAAAACCAAATTAAAAAAAACACTGCTTCACCTGGACAAAAAATGGTTAAAAGAAAACATTTGAAATAGCTGAACAATTGGAATTTACTAAGTGTTTTCTTAAATGCTAGTTCAGGGACTGGCGCTGTGGCATAGTGGGTAAAGCCACAGCCTGAAATGCCAGCATCCCATATGGGTGCCGGTTTGAGTCCTGGCTGCTCCACTTTCCATCCAGCTCTCTGCTGTGGCCTAGGAAAGCAGTAGAAGTTGGCCCAAGTCCTTGGGCCCCTGCACCTGCATGGGAGACTGGGAAGAAGCTCCTGGCTCCTGGCTTCGGATCTTTGCAGCTCTGGCCACTGTGGCCAATTGGAGAGTGAATCAGTGGATGGAAGATCTCTCTCTGCTTCTCCTTCTCTTTCTGTGAACTTTAACTTTCAAATAAATAAACAAATCTTTTTTAAAAATAAAATAAATAAATTCTAGTTCATAGCAGGTCAAATAGTAAATGATCAAACAAGCTGCCAGATAGACTTGGGTTCAAATTCTATTTCGATTACTCTGTGTGACTTCTGGGCAAAGTATTTAATTTTTCTCAGCCTTGTCATTCTCTTCAGTAAAATGGGAATAATATAAAAATCTTCCCAGGTTGGCAGTATTAGTAACTCAATGTTTATAAAGCTCCAATCACAGTACCTGCAAAGCCCTAAGTATTTATTAAATGATTGCTGTCTTTTTTCCTTCTTCCTAACAACACCAAGGAATGAACAAGTCAGAGTTGTCATTGCACAGATGATGAAACTAAGAGTTGGAGGGAAAAGTCAATTTCCATGATCAAAGATGAGGATCTAAGACACTGTACTGGGCTTTCCTAAGGAATATTCATTCACCAGGAGTATTGGATACCAAAGGAAGTCTTTCATACTAAATGAGGAACTCAATTAAAACAGTTAATTTCCCAAATTCCAGTATTTCAGATGCATTCTCAGGTAGATTTGATTTGCCTTACTACGGGATACAGATTGGGAGTGCTTGTCCAACCCATTCCTCCACATTTACAATTGCTTCTCAGAAACAACCCCTCTAAGTCCTGTGTGAACTAGACCAGAGCAATCAGTTTCTTTTTCCCAAGAATTTCAAAGTGAGACACAGAGAAACACTAACTCAGGTCAGGGTGAGAAAGTACTGGAAACAAAAGATCAAACAGAATTTTGGTTACCATTGACACCATGAGGAGCCAACGTTATTACTCCACTGAGAAAAACAAGAGTTGAGTAGCAAGAAAAAGAAATGGAAGAAATCAAGCAGCATCATGAATGATGATATTTCTAGAAAATTCGATTCCCTGGGTAGCTTACTAATACTTTTTTCCTGTTCTTATATATCTGGGAATTTGGCTAAATTCTTTGAGTAAATCCCCTTTATATTTAACTAGTTGAGGAGCTTTTTTCTTATTGTACACACACACACACACACACACTCACACACACACACAATCCTCCCCAACCGAAAGAGCACAATCCATAATAGCTTTAAATACAGATGTCCTACCCGCCCCTGTGTGTTTTAGCCTCTCTTCCCCAGCTCAGGTTCAGTTTCCATTAGCAAGGGGGAAATATGGCAGTGAGCCACCAACCCCCTACAAATCATCCTTCTCCCTGTCATTTTCTTTTTTTTTTTTAACTTTTATTTAATGAATATAAATTTCCAAAGTACAGAATATTGATTACAATGGCTTCCCCCCCATAACGTCCCTCCAACCCGCAACCCTCCCCTTATCCACTCCCTCTCCCCTTCCATTCACATCAAGATTCATTTTCGATTCTCTTTATATACAGAAGATCAGTTTAGCATACATTAAGTAAAGATTTCAACAGTTTGCTCCCACACAGAAACATAAAGTGAAAAATACTGTTTGAGTACTAGTTATAGCATTAGATCTCAATGTACAGCACACTAAGGACAAAGATCCTACATGAGGAGTAAGTGAACAGTGACTTCTGTTGTTGACTTAACAAATTGACAAATCCCTGTCATTTTCTACGGTCACTTATTCCTGATTATATCAGGTATATTTCTGTAACACTCCAAATGCAGTAGGCATTTGCATAAACTACATTCATTACAAACAGGTATAATTTTTTAAAACCTAAAATTCTATTTTTGAAAATTCCTTTCTGTTTTCAAGTAGGAGGTTTGAACAAAGAGTGGTCAAGATAGGTGCAGGGCTCTGGGACCAGACAGCCCTAGGCTTGAGTGCCAGTGCCACTGCTTACATCAGGTTGACTCTTACAATGTTTCTCTCTCTAAATGGCAATTTCTTCATCTATAAAATGAGGTTAATACTGGCAATAAGCTCACAGCTTCTGCCTTATGGAGAAACTGTTCATATACAAAGTATTTAAAAATACATCATAAGTTGGGGGCTGGCGCTGTGGCTTACTTGGTTAATCCTCCACCTGCGGCGCTGGCATCCCATGTGGGCACTGGGTTCTAGTCCTGGTTGCTCCTCTTCTAGTCCAGCTCTGTGGCCCGGGAAGGCGGTGGAGGATGGCCCGAGTGCTTGGGCACCTGCACCCGTGTGGGAGACCAGGAAGAAGCACCTGGCTCCTGGCTTCGGATCGCGCAGCGCACCAGCCGTGGCGGCCATTTGGGGGGTGAACCAATGGAAGGAAGACCTTTCTCTCTGTCTCTCTCTCTCTCTCTAACTCTACCTGTCAAAAAAGTACATCATAAGTGCTCAAAAACTGTAGCTATTGTCAGGGGTTTGGGATGTCCCAATAAATAGAACCTCCTTTCCTCTGAACCTATTGAAAAACAAGACAACCTGTAAGGCAGACAGAGATAAAACATCACCTGTTGAGGGTTGGCATTGTGTCACAGCAGGTTAAGCTGCTGCCTGTGACACCAGCATCACATGTGGGCACCAGTTTGAGTCCCAGCTAGTCTACTCCTGACCCAGCTCCCTGCTAATCTACTGGGAAGCAACAGGAGATAGCCCAAAGGTCGGGCCCCTGCCACCGGCCTAGGAGACCCAGAGGAAGTTCCAGGCTCCTGTATCCCCTTCTCTGTAACTCTGCCTTTCAAGTAATAAATTCATCTCTTTTTTTTGTTCTTTCAAAAAATCACCTTTACTACTGATGAAGCTGAGGGAGGATGGCAGGGCTTTCATCTACCAGCAAGGAGCCTTCCTAATGCTTGTGAGAACAGGTAGAACTTGTCTGTTGACTCACAGGGGACAATGGAGCACCCCAGACCTCCCTGCACAGAAATGTGTTTCTGCGAATAACAGCGAATAACAGCGTGGGGGATCAGAGGCAAATATAACCTTCTTGGGGACAAGAGCAAAGGGAAGAAAAGACTGAATTCTAAATTCCTTTTCTTATTTATCTTCATTTTATTTGAAAGGCAGAAAGGTACAAAGAGCTTGCTACTGATTCACTCACCAAATGCTCACCAAATGCCAGGGCTGGGTTAGGCTGAAGCCTGGAGCCGAGAACTCAGTCTGGTTCTCCCATGTGGGTGGCTGTGACCCAAATTCTCTGAACCTTCGCTACTGTCTCCCAGAGTGTGCACTGTGAGGAACCTGGAATAGTAAGCAGAGCCACAGCTTGAACCCGATCAGTCTGTTCTTGGATGTGTGCGTTCCAAATGGCATCTTAACCACTGTGCCAAATTCTGTCCTGAGTTCCCAATTCCAATACAATATCTTACTATCCTCCATGTGGGAAAAAGTCAGTAAGGCAATGGAAAGCTTCCAGGGCTTGCAGTCTAATAGAGATCCCTCCATATGAAAAGAGAACAAACATGATTTCTCTCCCTGGCTTTCACCATGGTTTGTTCTTTCAAGTTCATCTATTAGAATTAACCTGGAGGGCTGTGCTCCACCGGAAGTGGGGCTCTCCCTTGCTCTCCTCTACTGTGTGCAGGGGCAGTTTTACGCCTACGTTCACAAAGCTGCTCTCCAGCAGCAACCACAGCGCCCTGATACATCCTCTTGGGACTACTGGGGACAGGGGATTTGGGGACAGGAGGCTCTGTGATGTCTTCTGTCCAAAAGACCATGTCTTTCCTTCGCTTTCAAACATCTTGGACTTATTTAAGACTAGTGTTGTCTTCATGAAAACAAACACTCATCTGTGGATACAGACCCTATAAACCTCAGCAATCTGCCAAAGTAAAAACACCACATGGTTGAAGGCTCAAACTTCATGGTAGGTTTGAACTTCGGCCTGAGTCCCCCCCCACCCCACCCCACCCCCCCACCCCCGCCAAAAAAAAAAGAGAAATAGGAAAATATAAAGTGGCAGTTACAGGTTAGTCACAATTCCCAATAATAAACTTAATATCATAGACTGTATCTTGATTGCCTTGGCAAGGGAGCTTTCTAGAGTTAACCATGCTCTTCTTCTAGTCCCAAAGAGCCCTGGATGGCCATAGCCTCCCCACGTGGAGGCCAAACTCTCTGTGGTTACTCCATACAGCAGCAGAACTCCTGGCTTTTGTGGACGGCCTAGTTCCAAATTGTAGAAAGAGAGGGAAGGGCTTACTTAAGCAGGCCACATTCCTCTCTCAGATGCTCCAGCATGATCTGCCCTTCCTGCCGCTTGGGGAGAAGACGTGCTTTAGCGCTCTCTGCAGTGAAGGAAGTATCAAGAATGAGGAAATCCTTTTACCGCTAATAGTTGCTATTTTTATTATTAAATATGTTTTAAGTGGAAAAGCCAGCCCATCATAATAATTATGAGGACTTGGTCTCTGCTGGGTGTATACTATGTGCTTTCTTCACAGTATCTTAAACAGGACATAAGCCTTTGGAATGGGTCTTTTTATCATCCCCATTTGTAGAAGAGGGAGTTGTAGCATATAGGTTTAACTTGCCTAAGATATTTGGATCCCAGAGACATTTATTTGAAGAATTGCACCAGTGATTTTCAAAGTGCGGTCCCTGGGAACTCAGAAATTCCCATTCTCAGGCCTCACTCCTGTGTTAACGAATTCTAAGTTCTGGGAGTGGAGTCCAGCAATTAACCTCCAGGTGTTTCTGATACAGGCCAAGGTTTGAGTGCAGTCTACCGCTTACAGAGTTTCGGTCTTTGGGAAACTAGAGCTATCATTCTCAGGGCAAGGGAGAATGGGAAATAAAAGGAGAAGCTGTAAATCTAGAAAAAGGAAAGTACCAGAGGCGATAGGATAAATTTTATTTCATATTAAAGAATAATGAATGAATATGCTGGCTAATGCACTGACTAGGAGAAATATTTATAAAACTGCAAACAGGGGTCAGCATTGTGGTGCAGTGGGTTAAGCCACCACTTGTATCGCCAGCTTCCCTTATTGAAGTGTTTGTCCCAGCTGCTCTTCTTTCCATCCAGCTTCCTGTTAATGCACCTGGAAGGCAAAGGATGATGGTCCAAGTACTTGGGTCCCTACCTGGGTGGAGTTCCTGGCTCCTGGCTTCAGCTTGACCCAAGCCCTGAATTCTTGTAACACACATTTAGATTAAAGCAATTATTCAGTAAATATGCGTAGAGTGGTTGCTTTTCTATCTACTTGAGAGGCAGAGAGAGAGAGTGAGTGAGCAAGAGAGCAAGTGAATGCTCTCATCTATTGGTTCACTCCCCAAATACCTGTTACAGCTGGGGGTGAAACCAGGAGTCAGGATCACAATTCAAGTCTTCTATGTGGATGGCAGAAACTGAATTACTTGAGCCACTGCCACTTCCTCCAAGGGTCTGCATTTGTGCAGAGCGGAATCAGAAACCACAGTTAAGAACTGAAGTACTGTGATGTGGAACATGGGCATCCTAACCACTAGGCTAAATGACTGCTCCACAGAGTTACTTTGAGGGGCAGAGTACCAGTGACTGAGTGTTCGATTCTGAAGCCAGGTAACCTAGGTGAAAATCCCAACTCCAATACTTGCAAGTGGTGTGACCATAGGAATGTTTCTTCCCTTTCTTCAGAATTCTCATCTAGAAAATGGAATTGATAAAAATATTTACATTATACTAGACTTATCCACAAAGCTTACTCTCCAACTGATTTTGTCTGCACATCTAAAACTTAAATGTTGAAAGTCTAACCTCGAAGGTAATGGTATTTATTAGGAGGAGGGGCCTTTCTGGAGGTGCCTAGGTCATAAAGGTGGGCCCCTATGAATAGGATTAGTGCCTTCATCAGATTGACCCCCAGACGCCTAGCTAGTATTTTTACCAAGTGAAGTTATGGTTAGATGGCGCCGTCTATGAAGAATGGGCCTTCACAAGACACCAGATCTGCCGCCTCATTTTATTTTTTTTTAAGATTTATTTATTTGAAAGGTAGAGTTAGAGAGAAAGAGGGGTCTTCCATCAACTAGTTCACTCCCCACATGGTCACAATGTTCAGGGTTGGGCCAGGCCAGGGCCAGGAGCCAGGGGTTTTATTCTGGTCTCCCACATGGGTGGTGAGGCCCAAGTACGTGGACCATCCTCTGCTGCTTTCCCAGATGCATTGGCGGGAGCTGGACAAGAAGTATAGCAGCCAGGACTCAAACCAGCGCCTATATGGGGTGCTGGCACTGTAGGAACTGGCTTAACTTGCTAAGCCAACCAGCCCCCTGTGCCGGCTACCTATCCTGGGTTTGCCAACTTCCAGAACTATAAGAAATAAATATTTTTCATTTATAAGCCACCCCACTTATGCCATTTTTGCTGTAGCAACTTAAAAGGACAAGGATACTGATTAACTGTAAAAATCAAAAAAGAGTAAAATAAGTCATGGAAACATATACATAAGAAAAAGTTTTATTTTCATTGGGAGGATTTGTTGTCCATGTGTATCTGTTATTCATCTGATCAACTCCTCAATTTTGAAACTTTATTTCATAGTAACAGAATTACTTTGCTTCATATTTTGATCAAAACTTGCTAATAACCAGTGAGAGACTCATTGGTAATAACAATGGGACCAGTATTATGGCACAGTAGGTTAAGCTGCCAATTGCAATGCTGGCATCCCATATGAATGTGGGTTGGAGTCCCAGCTGCCACACTTCCAATCCAGTTCCCTGCAAATAATGCACCTGGGAAAACAGTGGAAGATGTCCCAAATGCTTGATCCCTTGTCACCTGCATAGGAGACCTGAATGGAGTACCTGGCTCCTGGCTTCAACCTGGCCCAGCTCCAATCATTGTGGCCAGTTAGGGAATGTCTCTCCCTCTCTTTCTCTGTCACTCTGTTTTTCAAATAAATAAATCTTTAAAAATAAGGAAAAAAACATGTACTTTTTATCCAAGGCTTTTGTCCTGAGGCTGTGTCCTGGGTCACAGAGGGGTCTTTGATCTAAAGTAGACAAAGAATCATCATTGCTGATTTCCTAGTAGAAAAACACGAATTCCTGAGGGGCCGGCACCGTGGCTCACTAGGTTAATCCTCCGCCTGTGGTGCCAGCATCCCATATGGGTGCCAGTTCTAGTCCTGGTTGCTCCTCTTCCAATGGCCTGGGATAGCAATAGAAGATGGCCCAGGTGCTTGGGCCCCAGCAACGCATGGGAAACCAGGAAGAAGTACCTGGCTCCTGGCTTTGGATCGGCATAGCTCTGGCCGTTGTGGCCATTTGGAGAGTGAAACAACGGAAGGAAGACCTTTCTCTCTCTCTCTCTCATTGTCTGTAATTCTGTCAAATAAATAAATATCTTTTAAAAATTTAAAAAAACCCACGAATTCCTTATATATTCCTTTGTACAATTAGAATAAGATTGTGTAGCTGATTCTATCTTAATCTCAGAATTACTTTGCAATAAGTTTAAATATTTTTCATGTACAACTGGAGGTATCCATCCCATCCAAAAACTCATTGGCAATGAACAGTAACTGCTCCGTACAACTTAATTTTGAAAGTTTAATAGTGTATGGACTGTGGGATGTAGACTGTGTTGGATTGGTTACATGCCTGGTTCACTAATGAGCTTGCATAGGGTAAAGACACAAAGAACAAATTCAGCAGTGAATGGTATCACCTGAAGCAGAATGTAGTCTTAAGAATCCCATCTGGGAAGAGATGTGCAATTCAGGACATGCTCAAGCTGACTTATCTCAAACGGTAGAGTTAGAAACATACCAGGGGATTCAAATTCAATCCCATCCAGGTGGCATGTATCAATGCCATCTCACTAGTCCCAGTGATCATTTTCTGTTCACAATTGATCGTAATGACAGGACTAAGAACCAAAGGGATCACATAAACAAGAATAGTGTCTGCAAATACTAGTTGATAGAATCAAAAAGGGAGAGAATGATCCAACATGGGAAGTGAGATACACAGCAGACCCATAGAATGGCAAATGTCCTAAACAGCACTCTGGCCTCAGAATCAGCCCTTAAGGCATGCGGATCCAGCTGAAATGCCCATGAGAGTATTTCAGGCATGGAAAGCCAAGACACTCTGGGGAAAAAAAAAAAAAAACTAAATGAAAGATCTCCACGAATGAGATTCCAGTGGAAAGAACAGGTCATCAAAGGAGGAGGTGCCTTTCTCTGAAGGGAGGAGAGAACTTCCACTTTGACCATGGCCTTGTCTAAATATGATCAGAGTCAGTGAACTCAGGGGGCTTCCATAGCCTTGGCAGCTCATGACAAGAGCCTCGGGTGATTACTGATGCCATAAACAAGAGTGCCAATTTGTTAAGTCAACAACAGGAGTCACTGTGCACTTACTCCTCATGTAGGATCTTTGTCCTTAGTGTGCTGTACATTGAGATTTAATGCTATAACTAGTACTCAAACAGTATTTTTCACTTTATGTTTCTGTGTGGGAGCAAACTGTTGAAATCTTTACTTAATGTATGCTAAACTGATCTTCTGTATATAAAGAGAATCGAAAATGAATCTTGATGTGAATGGAAGGGGAGAGGGAGTGGATAAGGGGAGGGTTGCGGGTTGGAGGGACATTATGGGGGGGAAGCCATTGTAATCCATATTCTGTACTTTGGAAATTTATATTCATTAAATAAAAGTTAAAAAAAAAGAATCCCATCTGGGACTCCCATGGCGGTGGTAGGAACCCAACTACTCAGACCACAGTCTGCTGCTTCCCAGCTGCATTAGCAGGAAGATTGGAATCGTGGAGTAGCAGCACTCTGATACGGGATGAGGGCATCCTAACCAGCAGCTTAACACACTGTGCCACGACACCGGTCTCCCCACTGCCAAACACAGGCCAGGCTTTGATATGGAAGCTAGCATGCCCAGCAGAAACACGTGTGGCCTGTTTAGAGGAGTCAGTTTGACCATGTTCAGGTAAAACATCCTCCCCACTTTTTAATACAACTATGGATTAAAGAACTGCTCTGCATTCAAATATTTCAGAATGTAAAGGCAGTCTTGACTGAACAGGTTTCTCTGCTTCCATACTCCCCTATTTTCCTCACCCAATTAAGACAAAAATCGATTTCTGCTTAGATCGGGAGTCCTAGAGTTTGAACATGGACATGTGGCCTATATCTGTAGTTTCAGCTCCCTCTTCTCCAGACTACAGAGGCTCTCCTATACAAGCTTTACCTGGAGCTTTCGATGAGTTTAGCCGCTCAGAGGAAAGGGCTTCTTCCACCTTGGTAGGAGCCAGGTTCCAAGATGGCATGTCCATGATCTTTCCTCTGGTATTCGCTTTGAGCAAACCCTTTCTTTTTTTTTTTTTTTTTTTTTTTTTTTTTTTTTTTTTGACAGGCAGAGTGGACAGTGAGAGAGAGAGACAGAGAGAGAAAGGTCTTCCTTTGCCGCTGGTTCACCCTCCAATGGCCGCCGCTGCAGCCGGCGCACCGCGCTGATCCTGGCAGGAGCCAGGAGCCAGGTGCTTTTCCTGGTCTCCCATGGGGTGCAGGGCCCAAGCACCTGGGCCATCCTCCACTGCACTCCCTGGCCATAGCAGAGAGCTGGCCTGGAAGAGGGGCAACCGGGACAGAATCCGGCGCCCCAACCGGGACTAGAACCCGGTGTGCCGGCGCCGCAAGGTGGAGGATTAGCCTATTGAGCCACGGCGCCGGCTTGAGCAAACCCTTTCTATACTGTACTAGGGGTGATCTCTGTGACCAACAGCACATAGCCAAAATAATGGTGTATCACTTCCAATATTAGGCTATGAAAAACTGAAGTTTCCATTTTTTGGCTCTCTTAGGTCACTCACCTCTGGGGGAAATCAGGTACCCTGTTAAGCAGCAATGAGAAACTGAGGCCTATGAGTAACTACATGAATCAGCTTAAAGTAGAACTTTACGTACTGGTGATGACTGCAGGCTCAGCAGTAGCCTGATAGAACTTCATAAGACTATGATCCAAAATACCTGGATAAGCTACTCCTGGATTTTTGGGCCACAGCCTGTGATATAATGAATGCTGCTTTAAGCTGTAAAGTGTTGGAGTAATTTGTCATGCAGCAACGAATAATAAAACTCTCCTGTGGATAAGGAGTTATAATTCATTTAAATTCCAAGGGCACTTATTTAAAAGTTGGAGAGCCAGAATTATTTCTTAGAATTAAAGAGCATTGATGAGAGTAAAGATTAGTGGTTTTGTGTTTCTGAAATCTGCTATATACACACCTCATGACGAGAGTAAGTTGAAGAAAAATTATGTGATTTGCAGCTACAGGATTACAGACATCAAGATAGATGCTCAGGGGTCACCACCTGCAGTGCCAGCATCCCATATGGGTGCTGGTTCGAGTCCCGGCTGCTCCACTTCCCACCCAGCTCTCTGCTATGGCCTGGGAAAGCAGTGGAGGATGGCCTAATTTCTTGGGTCCCTGCATCAGTGTGGGAGACCCGGAAGAAGCTCCACAGCTCCGGCTGTTGCAGCAATCTGAGGAGTGAACCAGTGGATGGAGGACCTCTCTCACTCTGCCTCTCCTTTTCTCTGTAACTCTTTCAAGTAAATAAATCTTAAAAAAAAAAAAAAAAAAAAAGATGCTCAGTGATTTGGTACATTTCTTGATTGTTTTAAACAATGGGAATCCATGAATTTCTCTGTGGCCTAGAGCAACACTTCTTACATTTTAATGAGCATAAAACCATCGGGAAATATTAATATACAAATTCTGAAAAGCAGAGGTCCAGATTAATGTAATCTTTTCAGCACATTCTCTACACTGGTGAATCTCCAAACAAAAGAAGTTGTCTCTTCATCTGTTTTCAAGTACCATCCCCATCTATCAACACGACTTTGTTTCCCAACCTTCGTTAGAGCTTTCTTTTGCCAAATAAATATAGGTCCCAACTAAATCTTACCTGATTATTCCCCCTTTGTCTCTACTTGCTCTTCATTCTTCCAGTGAAGAGTTTTAGAGTAACTGGATCCCACCACATCTCCTAGAATTGTGTTGTACTAAAACATCACCCAATCCATACTTCCAAGTCTTCTTTCCTCAGATGGCTTCTAGTCTCACATCTGCCAAGGCTAGTGAATGTTACATTTCAGGTACTGTTTCTTTCTTTTTTGAAGATTTATTTATTTGAAAGCCAGAATTAGAGGAGAGGTGTGTGTGTGGGGGGGGGGGTCTTCCATCTGGTGGTTCACTCCCCAATTGGCTGCAGACAGTTGGAGCTGTGCCGATCTGAAACCAGGAGCCAGGAGCTACTTCTGGGTTTCCCACATTGAGTGCAGCGGCCCAAGGACTTGGGGCCATTTTCTCATGATCATATAGCCAACCTCTAAATCCAAGGGGAACCCAGAGAACTGGGTACTGTGAATAGCTTTTTCCCTCTAAAGCATGTTTTTTCCTCTCAGCCCCATGCCTATGTATCTAAATACATGAACTTTCTGACCAACCCATTCTCCTACACCTCAATTCTAATTAAAAAATTACTACTTACATCACTTGGTTCTTGTGGCTATACAAGCTTCCTCTATTTGCACTCCTTGGCATTAAATGACCACATCAGTGATGTTATTCAAGCAGACTCACAAATGTTTTGCTGAATTTAGTTAATCTACTGTGTTTCCAGAGGACAAGAAATTCTACTGAATCTCAGCTGCTCCAATTTTTTAAAGGTACAGGAGACAGATGATAATGAAAATTTTAAATGTCTGAGAACCCCAGGAATACCTCACTTCAGACACAGTGAATCTGCTATGACTCTACCTTTCAGCTCTGCTTTCACCATGGGCCTCATTCCAAGTGTCAGCCCACTAACAGTTTCAAGTTTACATTCAACTTAGCAACAGAGAATTTCTCAGTAATTCACTCAGCAGGACCAGGATTGCTTCTCTGTGGATCAACTTCAGGGGTTTTGGACTGTCAGTGAAGAGCACACACTAAGGAGTCAACTTAATGACTCAGCCAGTTATAATCATTGTAACCTAACGTGTGGCCGAGTATACCTCAATAACATGGAAGAAACAGTATTTCCTAAGGCTCTTGAGAAAAAATTAAATCTCAAGTGTCTGATGTAAAGCCCAAAGTTTAGGTTCTTATTAAAAGCCCATCCCTGAACCTACACCCACAGCTTTATCTGTTCTTTCAGCTTTCCTATTTCAAACTAAAGGTTATAGAATGGGAAGGGAATTTAGAGGGTCACTATTTTAAAATATTTTGAGATCAGAATAAGCTAGGTTCAAGCTACTAACTTCACTCTACAGTCGACTTCCTCTACTTAGTAGTGTGGTAGACAATTGCCACCCAAATATGTACCTTTTTCATACTTGAATTTTTGCTGTCTACACACACAAAACCCAGATTCTCCAGGTTCCTTTGTGGTATCTAAGTGTTCATGTGCTAAACAACTGCACAAGGCAGACATGGTAGTTCATATTCTGGGACACTCTTTTCAGATGGGGGCCTCTTGTGCCACCTGTTTTTCCTCCTGCTAACCACAATGTGAACCAAAGAACCAGGACTAGAGAAGCCATTGAGAATCATCACTTTCTCAACCCACACTTGCTGCTGTCCAATTTCCCAAAAAGACTCATCTTTCACATAAGAACTAAGGGTCCAAGTGTTTCCTTTGTGTGAACTAGGAAAAGGCTAGCTTTCTCCATGTTGACTCAACAAGTGTCTTAGAGTGCTTGACGAGCTGGTACAGACTGAATTCCAGCCTGTACTATTTCAGTCTTTGGCCATCTGCTCCACTTTGGGCATCACTAGCATATCACATGCAGCAGTTCTCTTGAAAATGGAGCTTACACAATATAAAGCAACCAATTAGAAAGTGCCCAGCTCTCCATCATGCAATTCACTTTAGTCAACCCTGGTGCACCTACCTGGACTTCAACTGAAGACACTTTTAAGCTGCTATTTTGTCAGTCCCAATATAGTTACTTTACAATGAATTGGTAACCTTTTGATTCATACTTTTATCTCCCCACCATTATGTTTCTATTTAGAACCGCATTAATTGCCAAAAGTGAACGCTAGCAATTACTCTCCTTTCTGCATTCTGATTTTTTCTCTTCCCATCACTGAGACCAAAACTTCAGCAGCTCATAGTACAAGCACAATCTACTATTTTTGAAAGACAATTCTCTTCTTTATGTTCCTGGGGGAGTTTATCTTCCATGCAAAATGTATGCAAGTCTTCTTCCCTGCTTGGGTCTTTTATTACTCCTGCCTACAAGAAGAATGTCATGTACTTCATAAGCAACTTCAACAACTGTGGAAAGTGTCTTGAATTATGGCTTACTTCTGCACTTAAATCCTGCATACTGAATGGCTAATCTATTACATCATAAAAGGAGTCTAGGTAACACAATGAGAATCATCATTGGAATGGAAAAAACTACTGAGAGGATTTTTGTATTGATCTCTTTTGATTTAATAGATATTTTTACCTGTTTTCTTAGGGAACAATGCCAGGAATGAGCAGCCAAGCTTACATGGCAGTTTCCTCTGTTGTGAAACAGCAACCAACCCGTGCTTGAGCACTGGTAGGATCACTCTCTTCATCAACTGACAGCAATGAAATTACGTCTAGAGGAAGTAAACTGGTCCTTTGTAGCATCTCTGATCATTCTGGAAAATGACCCCAAACCTAAAACACTACTTATATTAAAATTTCTATATTAGGATCTCTTAACACTGGAAAGAGTCAATGAGCAATGAAATGACCTGTCACAATAACATAGTCAACAGTAGAGCTAAATCTAATACTCAGATCTTTCGGATATGTGCTTTTTCATCACTCACATTGGTTCACTCCTGTATTTCCTGAAATGATTTCTTTGTAGCACCATTTCAACCAGCATGAAATGCCAATTCTATAAACAGTCTCATAAATTTTACTGTTTGATGTGCCAAGTTTGATGTGTTTTGGCTTTGGCATAAAATGACCTGATTATCTCCACTAAAGCAAACAGCTCACCAGCCTTCTATCATTCTTGCTAACTGATTCAGCCCCTTCAGGCTGTTGGCTATCATTCTCTTTCAAAAGGCTTATTTCATTAGGTAAGAATATTTACGCAATTTGGTTAATTGACCAATGTTGTAAATCCACCTTTGAATTTGGTTGACTTGATCCATCAGTCTTGAAGCATTCAGATTACCAATTAAAGGACAAATGAAGTAAACACACTTTAAGAACAGAGGTGCAGACAGTTTTCATTTGGAGATTTTTTTTACTTAATTCATAGAAGATAGTCCTTGATGAGTCAGATTTGTTTATATCTTGAATAGCCTTCAAAACTAAATAGTACTTGAATAAAACATTGTTATCCTATAGTATTTGGAACACAACTGACTCTTCTATTTTGTACACTGTAATCACTGTTTGTCATGCACTTTCGTCTTTAAACTGAAGAAAAGATTCAGACCTTCCACCTCTCAGCATAGGCACGTCTGAGATTCTTGAACATTTTCTAG